>NW_009598905.1:0-37744 GCF_000690535.1 Cariama cristata
TGCACTCTGGTGCCACAGGAATAGAGAAATCCAGTTACCTCCACGTAAACTGGGTAACTTCCTAGTAAGGAATGATGTAGGAAATAAGTGAATAGACAATTTACGTGACTGCTTATTGGCATTCCTAATTAAAAAGTTCACAAGAAAAGAATTTAGGGCTGAGCTGTACATGCAGCAGGATTCAGAAAAGTCAGTTTGTAATAGTAAATTAAATAAATTTTAATATTCCTGAAGGATTAAAAGCTCCCTTCGAAATCTTCCACAACAATATTTAATTTTGAAAAAGAAAACGGCATCAAAGCTGGAATGGTTGTTAAAAACAGCAGCTAAAAGTTCAATGTCCTGGAGGCAACAACTGTGTGGAACAGGGAGATCTACTTTATATAGTTTCCAAAGGCTTTTAACAACATGCTTCACCAAAGAGATAAGACGGAAAATAATCTGCCATGAGATAAGAGAGAAGGTCTTCACATGGATAAATAACTGGGTAAACATCAGAAACATAGAGTGGGGGCAAATTGTGCGTTTTCACTGAGGTTGGACTCTGGGGTGCCACCGTGATCCATGCCATAGCCTGTGCTGTTCCAAGTCTTGTTACTGATCTGAAGAGAGAGTGAATAGCAAATTACATCACTCACTAATGAATACCGAGGTATTAACAGCAGCAAAGATGAAAGTTGACTGAAGAATTGCAAAGGACAGTGCAATACTGTAAGTATATACAGTGTAAACTGTAAAGGCAAGGGAAATTGAGTGCTGATAAATGTAATATGGTGCACACAGTGGAAAAAAGAATCCTAATTTTACATAGAAAAGATGGGTCTGAGTTAGCTATTACCACTCATTAATGGAAACTATAATGGAGAACAGAATTAGTATTTTATTACCAGGGTTTTCTGCTGTTAAACATATTCATAAATTATTGGGAAACAGAATGAATAATGAGATGTCAAGCTTTGTTAGTAATAAAAAATTATTCACATAGTTAAAACTAAAAATGACTGTAAAATACTACAGAAGACTCTCATGACAATAAAATGGTAAATGAAATTCATTGTTGATAAATAGAAAATAATTTTCAAGGGGGAAAAATACCAAATGCATCCTAATTATACACACAAAGTGATTGGTTCTAAATTAGCTATCAGTATTCCACAAGGAAATTTTGGACTCATTGTTGATAGCTTTCTAAATGTCAGCTTAGTGCTAAATAACAATTTAAAGAACAAATAGAATGTTGAAATTATCAGAAAGACAATAAAGAACAAGATGAAAGACATGACTCTGCCATTGTATAAATCTCTGGAACGGTTGCAGTGTGAATGCTGCATGCCCTTCTGCTGGTGCAAGGGTAGAGTGGGACCCAAAAAGGGCTGTGAGGACAATCAGAAAAGTGGGACAACCACCAAGGAGAGGCTAAAGAAAGAGGATATGATTGTGATCTATGAAATTACCAATAGAATCAAAAAGCTGCTTTTCATTTTTTCACTGCATCATGAAGAAGACATAAGCCAAGAATGGAGCAGTAAGAGCAGTCCTGGAAGAAAGTCCTATTGTGGGCTTATACTTGAAACCTCAAGTTCAAGGTATTCTTGTAACATTGAATCCCAGAAATCAGGAAGGTACAGATATGAAACACGTTCGCTCTGTTTCCAATTACCTTTTGCTTAAAACCTACTGCTGATCAGTGTCAGAGACAAAGCACTGGACTAAATACGTTTTGTGGTCTAATCTAGGACACCTATCATATACTACTTTACTAAATTTGGGTGGGAAATGTTACTACACAAGCACACACACATAAAGATTTCTTTTAAAGACAAAAAGGCAGACTTCTTTTTTTCTCCTGCAAGCATAACCCAAAATGGTGTTTCTCAGTAAAGACATATGTTTAGAATAATTTTTCCTAGTGTTAGACTTCAATAACATGAAGGAATGGGTGGGATGGTCACATTTTCTGCCGCTATTTTACTTTGGACAAATCACTTAGAATGCCACAAAACTCTCAAACAGAAGATCTGTCTTTAGAGGAGTTGCTTACATGCTTCGGTTGAAGATTATGTTTAAATGCTTCAGTATGTTTTATATAGATACAAATGCAAAGAGCATAGGTACAGACAGATACATAATTTATTAACTATTAACACTAGGTTTGGTTTTGATTATTTTTTTTTTTTTTTTTTCTGAAGCATTCTATCTTACAAAATAACAAGTTCTCAGTTTTCTGAAGTTTAAGCCAGATATCACATTGAATTTTTAGTGATACTCGGATTTGTGCCTCAAGGGTCTGTCTAACTAGGGCAGACTCAGCACATACTTGATTCATTTCGTGAACTTGTATTTTTATGTTCCTAAAATATTGTTTAATTTTCAATCTCACCTCTCATCTATTTATTGTTTCTATTAACAGCATTTTTCTCATCTTCCATTTCAAAGCTCCATGAGTGACGAGTTGTAGTAAATTAAACTAAACAGGCAGTTAAAAAGAATTTGACCATCCAATGATTGTATTATTCAAAATGCAGTGTAATAGGCTCTGATTTAATTTTTACCATGGATGAAATTTAAAATTTGTCTCAAGATTAAGAGCCAGCAGAGTCACTGCATAAAAAAAGCAATTTCAGCAGGTCATCCGTGAATCATGGTCTCATACTGAACTGCATGTCATTGCTGATGCACTTAAAGTGGTGCAGTGGGGACAAAATAATAACAAAAAAATCACAGATTTATCATCACTAGTGTACTTTTCACCTCAAATTCTCTACAGTGAGCTTTACCTGTTCTTGTTTTTCCTTAATATTCCACAAGCCCTGCATGTAGCTTGTGTTTGACTGAGGATCTTAAAAACTCCATGTACAATAGGCACTGCTCTAGGAGTAATGGTCAAATTCTAGATTGCTGCAGTGAGTCAAGAGACTCTGTTAAATATCACTGCTATTGCTGAACTGATAGTGGAGAAATATGAGAGGCAAAAGTTTTACCTCATCAGATCGCAGGAAGTTAAGGTTGCATTTAGAAAGACTAATTTGTCCAGTTTGGGCCCCACTGTTCAAGAAGGATGTAGAAAACTGGAAAGGGACTGGAGAGAGCTACCGAGATGATCAGAAGCCTCATGGATTATGAAGACAGGCTGGAAGATCTGGGCTAGATTAGTTCAGTAAAGAGGAGAGTATGGGGAGGTCTAGTGGTGGTCAACAGGTGCTTGAAGGGCAATATCAAAGAGCACAGGCAAACTCTTTTCAGTAACATTAGATGCTATAGCGAGGAACAGAGGCCAAACATTACAGCTCTGAAGACAGAAGTTAGTTATTAAAAAAAAAAAAAAATCCCCAAAGTACAGTGTAGCCCTGAAAAGGTTGCTCTGGGAGGTGGTGGCATCTCTGTCCTCAGGGGCAAAACCACAGCTGGCCTCATCTAGTGTTTTTAACTGTTGTCAACTGTCAGTCAAATTTCTTTAATTCTGTGTTCTATGAAATATCTATTTCTGCATCAGGACCTGCTTATTATGGAGCTGAATGATAACACCATACTTTAGATAGTCTGTTTCAATCTAGATTCCATAGCTGTAAGAATAAAGGAAAATAGTAGTCGCAAATAGACTGTGCAAAAAATCTCGTCTGCATACAAGTGTTCCCTGCCATCATTCCGAAGACTAGTATGTAGCCATGCCAATGAGATGCTCAGTGCTTGTTTTGTGGCAATGCTGCTGTGATTAAATTACGCTGTGAAGGACTCAGCAAATAGTAATCTCCATCAAATTTCTCGTGGTGAGTGGATGTTCACCAAATGTTGCATTTTTCAAACTCATTGCATGCTAGAGAAGGAAATACTGCTGTGGTAGATGAAGGCCACTGCCTTGATGACCTGAATTCTTGAAGATCAACATCCTCTCCTCTCAGCCGTAAAGGCAGAGTGGGCATCTAGTTATGCATCACAAAACTATATATTGTCAAGTTGAGGAAGTTAATTGAAAAGGTACCCCAACAAAACAATAACTTAATTGAAGATGAAAAAGAAAAGGAAAAAAAAAAAGGAAGTTAAATGAATAAAAGGGCTTAGAGACACATTCAACTCTTTAACTAACATGTTCTAAAGGACCTATTCTCTGGAGTTTATCAATGCAGAACCTGTGCCAACTTGAACAGAACAGAATGTTATTCAGAAAGGTGAATTCCAGCTCCAACCCTGCTTCCTTCTCAGCAGCTGGATTTTCTGGGCCTAATTCCTCTTTTAGCTAGATCAATATAAATTGAAAGTGACTGCAGAAGTTATTCCTTTGTCTCCACTGGAGATGAAAACACTGTGTTTGAAGGTCACCTCAGAGCCACATA
Organism: Cariama cristata; assembly: GCF_000690535.1. Lineage (NCBI taxonomy): Eukaryota > Metazoa > Chordata > Aves > Cariamiformes > Cariamidae > Cariama > Cariama cristata. The sequence goes on from NW_009598905.1 coordinate 4,332, forward strand.
TTACAGGTTTTGGAAACAGACTTTTACAGGCCTTTTCCAGCTATTGGGAAGTGTTTCATAGTTCATGAGGTATAACAATAACCAGTAGCAATGAATGCTACTGTAAAAAGGGTGAAAAAGGGACTAAATTAGTCTAAAAAGAAATGAACACCAAGATAATGTCATGACATTAAACGGTGAGTTGTAAACAAGTGGGGGATACAATCAGAAATCAATGGACCAAAACTGATATTGCAACAACAGACTATTCAATGAATAGAATAAAGAAAGGGATGATGTGCTATTATCCTCCCTTCTTCCTCCAGTGCTGTCTCTGAAAACAGTGAGGCATCTGCTCACATTTGCATTGATACTAAGCAATCTCTAACCACTCACAATTTTCATATGTTGAGCTTATCTCATTACCAGGAGAGTTTAAAATTGACTCAACGTTTAGAGGCAACAGAGCTAGTGTATCAAAAAGATAACTTCTTAGCAGAGAGGTTACTCAACAGGTTGCAGTCAGTCCTTCACCTAAGTTTCTGATCTTGTTAATGAAATTCATTCATTGCAACATCTAAACCAGCATCTACCAGGGAGAATACCCTATTCATGAATATTAGATGACTCAGAAAAAATGGGATCTTGCTCTGCTTTCCTTAGTCTTTTGATTTCCCTTCTACCTACATACTCCTCCTGTCCATGTTTTTCTGTCTGCCTCTTTTCTTCCTGCCTTAGGAGAAGCTGCACTGTGTGACATCCGAATATCCACCCAGACGAGAAAGAACACCCAGCAGAGAAAGCCAAAGAACTCTTAATCAATCTTGATCTTTACTGGCAGGGAAAGCAAGCCAGAATTCAGAGCAGCCACTGTTACAACATGTTTGCAGATGCACAACATACATTTATGACTGATAAATTATTCTACAGCTATTGACAAAAAGCCATGTTTTCTCATGTTTTCTTCATGTTTGCTATTCTATCTCTTCCTTCTACACTTGTTTTATCAAACATAGGAAATAGCTCAGATTTGCATCCATCAACTGCAATGTTACAGAAATAGTTTTTCTTCCTGTTGAAAAATTTCATGCAATAAAATATATTGCTGAGTTTTTTGTTTCAAAAAAACTTTGTTGTTTTGTTTTGATTTTTTGTTTGTTTGATTGAGAACATTTGTTTGTTTTTTTTGCAAAAATTGTTACATTTTACATTGATAATACTTTCATTTTTATACTATTTTTCTTCTAATGAGTGCATTTCTTGTCTTTGGCATTACTTTCTGGAATGGTTTTCTATGCCATAAAACATTAAAAGAAAAATCTTTACTTAGTGACTAGGTAAATCACTATGAGTGTCAAATATATCCCTTGAAAATGAATGCAGGATGATTATCAGTTACAACTGGGAACCACTGAGTGAATTGAAGGGGTGAATTATGGGTTCATTCAGATGTGGGTTCAGTCTGCTCCTCTACCTCAGAATATGACTTTGCAGAAAGACATTTGGAAATAGAGGATGTAGAGGCTGCATTGCCTAGTGCAGCAGGATTCTGAAATCTGCATTGGTCACCCATACAATTTATTAAGGATCTTGCACCTTGCTGTGGAAATGCCAAGCTCCTAGGTGTAGGTGGAGCTTCTGTACATCCCAGGTCAAAAACAGGCATAAAACATGCCAGGAGCACTTTGTTGCTTGCAGACTGAGGTTTTCATTGAACAGAAATTTTAGAAATGTTACTTTTTCGATTCGATGATTACATCTCTGCTTAGTCCTGCTTTATGTAACTGTGTCCTTTTGGAAGCTCTGGATTTTAAAAACAGCTCAAATGATGACAGATTCATAAACTTCAGTGGAATTATGCTAAGACCTTTATTCTCATTTCTTCACCTGCAGAATAGGAACCTATATTTTCCTGTGTTAGAAGAATGTTTCAAGAGGTGGCATAGGGTGCATTAGAGGACAGTCAAGGAACATGTCTTCAAAGAACAGATTTATTAATATAAAGTAATATTCTTTTAAAGGAGTGTGGTCTTGTCCATATATTTAGGTAAAGAATCTCCAGACAAATTAAAAAAACATTCATATTGAACAACCGGTCTTTGTTCCTTTTGACATTGTTTTTATCAGGTGGACATTTTTTCTTTCTTGTTTATCAAAACTATTTTCCTCCCACTAGGTGCTGGTAATTTTCCAAAGTAATCAAGAAGACTTTTCAGGAGAAAATGCGATGTGGTCGGTGCTCAAAATACAGCAAAATAAGTAAGACATACAAGACAGAATTAGAAAAAAAAATTGTTGTGTTTTTTTTTTTTTTACTGTCTTATCTAATTCTTTTGCTGCTAGTAATCATGGGTTACAGAAGGAAAAATAAAAACAAATAAAAGAGGTTTCATTTCAAAGGGAGTTGGTTTCTTTAAAAACAAAAACTAGTGATAAGGTTTTTTTTTTTTAAAAAAAAACCCTCTTATTTTCTGGGTAAGTGTGTTCATTTTTTCAATGTCTTTGGATGAACCACAATCCCAAATCAAATATTGTCATGCGTTATTAAATTAAGTCAATTATGTGTCAAACAGATGACGTTATGTATGAAATTTGTACTGATAGAGACTGCATTTTTAGAGGACAGTCAACATATTAAATCCTAAAAAGAGGCAATATATTATTCTGCTTGTAGATCCCTTTGTAATTCACTGGGATACATGATACTGAAATTCCCACATGCTAAATGCAACTCTGATAATTTACAGGGAAATGTAGTGATAAAGAATTCAGAGGACTAGAGGAAACACAAATCCATTATCAACTTTAGACATCAAGCTGTGTTGGCAGTTTTTAATTCTTCTGAAGTCTATTCCACTTCTGTTTTTAATTTACTTTCAGTTTTCCCTGCCCCACGTGAGGGCCTCCTGGCATCCATATGCTATTGCTGCAAAAAAAAAAAAGGCTAAGAGAACCCGGTAGCTCTTCTCAAAACTCCACAGCCTGTTCAGTATCTTGTACATGCTTTACCAGGTGCTTATTCTTAACTTTGAGAGGGTAGCTAAGTGGCAGCTTTTCTGATTCTCACCTTATGTTGCATCTGACCATCTGTCCAGGGATTTCTTGGAATGTCCCTGATTTCTCAGCCCACCAAACTCCATACTCACAAAGGTAAGTTTATAAAAAAAAAGTTGCAAGTTGCCTGGATTATTGATTAAAAAAAAAAAAAAAAGTAAAAGGTCAAACTTGCAGCCATATGGTAAATTCTTACCTAATAGCGTCATGAAAATAGTCTTTCTGAAGGATAAACTAACCTTTCACAGGTTGTAATTGCTGTGCTACATACATACAGAAAATTTCCTTGTATATGTTAAGGGGCTGAGTCTGTTTCAGATGATTCATGTAAAACTTTGCTTGGAAATGCAGAGAGATTCTACCAGACTTGTCCTAGATGTTATTTCCCCTACAGCTAAGGCTTGCTTCCTAAAATATTTCCTCTGTGTCCATTACTTATTTGTATTATTTAATGAGTGTTTGATATCATTTCCCAAAGGAATATCTCTTTGTGCATATCCCTTTCATTTTTCCCTTCCTTTCCTTTCCTTTCCTTTCCTTTCCTTTCCTTTCCTTTCCTTTCCTTTCCTTTCCTTTCCTTTCCTTTCCTTTCCTTTCCTTTCCTTTCCTTTCCTTTCCACCAGGGTCATGAAGAGTACAAAAATTCTATTTAAAATAAATATATGTTACAAATTCAACTCCTATTTACACTCATTTGGGTATAAAATCAAAACACATTGATGATGTTGAATTCGCATGAGTAGAACTGATGACAGAATCCGGTCCAAAAGAACTTAAAATAATGGTATCTGCTAGAGTCACACAGAAGTTAAGAACATATATGGCTCACAGAAATCCTGGATAAAGGTAAGTACATTAGCTTGGTTTTGCTCTTTTGGGAATAGAAACAGATTGGCCAGATGACTTTTGCAAGTTCTTACAGTAAGTCATGGACAATGATGGAAAATACAATACAGGGCCAACCAGCTTTTAACTTTAAGCCTTAGACAACACATGATCCCTATCTTAGCTAACAGCTGATTTTCAAAGTCATACTGGAAGCTGTAGCCCTTTCCTTAAGGCTCATATACATTGTCTGGAACAGAAGTTTTTTTTGTAAATATTGAAATTTAGGTGTATATTTTTTAACATTTTGTTTGTCTACATTTTCAACATGCACTACTTGCAAGGTTATTGCCAACTGTCTCTAAACAGCTAAGTTGGCAATATGTTCACTTTTGGTTTGGGCTCCAAGCTGAGAAAAGGCATGCTGCACCACAAGCACACTTCCTGATTTCCTGGGAAGGTAACTGGACTTGCAGACTGAAATTATTCCTTTTTAATCGCTACTCAGAGATGATGTGCTGAATGTGCCAGTAAAGAGTCTGCCTTCACTTTGGTCCCCAAAATCAGTAATCCAACATTAAGTTGATTTTGGGAGAGAAACTGATGGTAGAACTCCTTCTACCGGACGTGCAGGAGGAAGAACAAAATTTTCCACAATAAGTTTGAAAACATAAAGGGAAAAAAAAAGGTATGAATTATTTCAAAATTATTTCAGCAAGGAATTTCAGAGTTAGGACAAGACAACATGCCTTTTCAACTGAAGGCAATGCATTTGCTTGTTCTTTTTTTTTTTTTTTCCCTTCTCTGACTTGAAATTAGAAACCAAACCCTAATTAAAAAACTGGTGCTTTCAGATGTGGTTGACAGGCAGTACCTTGTTCACTTGCAGAAAGTGACTGCTGTTGCCTAAGGGAACAGAAACTTAAGTGCCCTTCAGATATAGACAGAAAAATTAGGCCACTTACAAACAGTGGTCTAGATACCGGTTTTGGATCATATTCATTTTATGTAATGAATCCTACTCAAAGCAGAAAAGATTTAATCTTATTAGGACAATTCCTTGATAAATTACACTGTTTAAAATTGCAAATGATGGTGTTAAAATGAAGAGCGACTTCAAACATTGTAGTGAAAGACACTTAGCAAAATGAAAGCTCGGTAAATGGTTCCATTCTCCGCTGCCACAGTTCTATATGGAGACAATGGATTTATAGGACAAGAATATTTTTTCTACTTCTTCTCTCGATAGATTTAGTGATCAGAAAGATTGTATACTAATGAAATAAATTCATTATATTTTAATTTGGTCTAGAATTATTTCTTATCTCGTTCCATCTTGGGGTTATTTTTTTATTTTGGGGCTAAACCCAGATAAGTAAAACCAGTTCCTGTCAGCAGGCATACAATAAGACAGGTCTTTAATACTCTTCACATTAAGTACCACTTTCTCCTTCTAAAAGCCAAAAAGCTTCAATTTACTTTGCAAGACTATTATCTGTCAGACTTTTCCAGGTTTTCATGTTAGAGAAAGGGCTTAAAAATATCAAAGTTGCTAATCGTTGGACAAAATGATCGAAGTTATCTGAGCATGGCCATGAGCTGCTAAGTGATGAACTGCTTTAATTACCCTCTTGCACTAACTAGAAACTTGTGTGCGTGTGTCTGTGCAAGCACGTGTGTGTGCTGAAGAGCTAATTCTAGAAAGCGATTAAATAGTTAATAGAACTACACATTGCATTTATTTTTATCTTTGATTTAAGAATATATGATAATTCGAAATGTTAATCTTTTCTTCCTTTCACGCTTTGTAATTGTTCTCTTCTTATACTGCATGCGTTTTTTAAATTTATTTTTTATACTGACCTTTGTGCTCTGAAAGGGTAGAAGAGTTAGTTTCTTCCCCGGAACCACAAGAAAGAATAATGCTTTAAATAAATGCATCAATCTAGATCAGTTACAGGTGCAAATGGAGATCCTATATAACCAGTTGAGATTATTTTAATAGCCACATGACATCTGGATCTCTCTAAGACACTTTAGGGAACTACTGTGTTTCAAAAGTGATTTTGTCTGCTTACTTACAGGCTTCTCTTTTTTTATGGTCATTATCTGTAGGCTATGCTTTCTTCAGCACTGTGCATTTTGATGTATTGCATGTAAATGACAGACCAACACACATAAATTGGCAAAACTCAGTCAAAGGGAAAAAGTAGAAATCAGAGACATGCCTGTTACACTGAAAATGTACTCAGTCCAGCTTTTCTGTAATATCTTCTGAATGAATTGCCCTTCTTCCTGCTCTCTTCTCTGCCACCTAAAATGCTTCCCTCAAGTTCTTCAATAAAACGTTCCATTTTAATTGTACTTGCTCTGCCCTGTAGAACATTATTTAGCCCAGCTCAGTAGAGGGACAAGCTTCTGCAGTATGTGGCACAACTGTGCTTAGCCAAAGGTGTGCTGATGTGCTTCTGCTTCCTCAGTAATGATTCAGGTTTGCAGCCATTCACTGCTGCCTCTAAACCTCTGAGTTCCTACGCTGAAAACTTCAGACATGTTTGTGGAAATGACATCCTCCCTACCTTTTCATCTGGTCTTTGGCAACATCGATGTTTTCATTGAGGAAACAGGTTTCAGGATCAGGTTAATGTGAACTGTTGGAAGGTAGCATTTTAATACCCCTTGGTACACAAAAAATGTGCAGATGTGTCTTTGAAATGACTATGTAAATAGATTTGATTTACCTCCTGGCTAAAAGATAAGCAAAATTACCTGCACAGTCGTTCAACACTGTGTGTGGCGGCGACATGTAAATTATATTAATTGGTCAAGTTCTGAAAGCAACAGCTAGTTATTTTCTAGTCAAGCCAAATTCAACTACATTTGGGTTAAACTAATTTTAATCCTTCATTAGTAAGATTCCTTAGAAACAAACTCATTACAGTTCACAAAGTCCCCCAACAAGGGTAGAAACAAAAAGTACAGAAGTTGGAATTTGCATGTCAAATTGATTTCAAACAGCTGGTTTCAGTTGCATTACCCATTGCATAGTTATTTACATTGCTCAGAGAGAGAGCTCTTAGTTACTTCTACACTTCTGATTAGGATGTTGTAGTTTTGGGGGTTTTTGTTGTTGTTGTTGCTGTTGTTTTTGAGAGAGGAGATTTTAAGTAGAACTAGGTAATAACAAATTTATGTAGCTTGGATTTAAGATGGGTTGTATTGTTTTTCCTGTGAAATTATTCCTAATTTTCCTGAACAGCAGAGATGTATATTTTAGCATATCTGGGTACCAGGACTTTGGAATTTTATCATATGTCCTTTCCATAGGCAGAAAATTGTTTCTGTTTCAGGGAGGAAGAGTACTGAGGCAAATTTCTCCTGTCTTTGCTGTGGTCCAGGGAGTTTAGCTTAGTCCGTTGTGGGCTTCAGAGGTATCTGGCACACCGGAAAGTTTATAGAATCATTCCTTGGCACATACAGCTGAGGGTGTGTGGGTGTGTGTCTGTTTTGTGATACTAGGATTAGTTCAGTCTAGTTTTTGTTTGTTTGGGTTTTTTGGTTAGGTTTTTCTTGTTTGTTCGTTTTATGGTTTTGTTCTTATTTTTGTATTATTTTGGTTTTACTTGTTTTTAATCCTTTCAATTTTTCATTACACAGACAAATATTATTCAGCAAAAATGCAGAAGCTTTTTCTAGTTTAAAGACTGTCACTTTAAAATAACTTTGGTAATGAAAAAGGCTAGTGCCCTCCTCCCCCTACCCCTTTAATCTAATTCAAACATATGTCTGGACTTTGCTGACACTCCAAAGTCATTCCTATCTGGGCAGAAACCAAGTAAAAAAAGTTCCTTACCAAAAGAAAATGTTTAATAGTTGGTTATAAGTGAAACCAGGAGGTTACAATGAAACCTGAGCTGAGTGAACTGCTACTGCAAAACTTCAAATGGTGGAAACCAAGCCACACTTTTTGCACAGAAATATCAAAGCAGCTGTGTTTCACTTGAACAGTTTTAAATCCTTTCGGCAAAACTTCTGTATATTGGCTCCTGTATGTGCTCATCTATATTCCATTTCTGAGCAATGAGTATATTTTTTCCTCTGTACAGAACAACTTTAAAACCCAAGACTGCAGATTCTGAATCTTGACATTTTGAGATTTCATCTCTGTGGTGGGTGGGATGGCTGGGGAATGCAGAACCATGGATTCATACATGCCCTACCCTGTCTTCAGAAGGACTTAAGAGTTGGATGTATGTCAGTTGTCTACTTTCATCTGAAGGCCAGCACACTGTCACCTGGTCCCCAACGTTATTGCTATTCTTGTTCTGGGCAGCTAAAACTCAGCCTGCAGATGTAGCTCTGTGGAAGACAAGGTTGGGGTTATATAGAAGACCATTGCGAAGGTCTGTCATGATCAGGGATGTACCTAAAGGGCTCTCACTGCCCTCTTCAGGGAACAATATTCTCTGAAAACTGTTTTTCCACACAGTCTTTTGCCACAGAGGCCTGATTTTGACAAGTAGCACCTTAATCTTCTGCTTAAATAGCGTGATCTGCCAGTGCATGGTACCTGTAATTCAGGTTTGATTTGACAGTCCTTTTTGTGATTCACAGGGTAAATCTTACAGGTTATTGATTGCCAAAATTATATTAATGGCCATTTGATGTTCACAAGAAAATTCTACGCTGAGGAGACCTCAGCATTTATAATTGCAAAAGACCCCTAGGTATTAAGATGTAGAGGTGGATTTATAGGCTGTTAAGTCCTGCATGAATTTTTATTGTAATAGTTAGCTTTTTGTACCAGGAAAAATGTACATATTCCAAGTAATGAAATGTTTTCATTATTTCACTTGTGACATTTTCATGATCTTCACAAATTTCATGGCCAGGAAGATTTTCCTGTTGGTTAAGCTTAATTTTTCCTTTTCCCTGCTACTCTTCATCCCTCTTTAGCTCCTCTAGTCCTTTTCTAAACTCCTTTCTTTTTTTAGTACTTTTTTCCCTCCATTACTACAGAGTATTTCTTCACAAAAATCTTTTTACTTAATCATTACTAGCTGGCAAAAAGTTTGTTTGTTTAGTTCCTTTGGGTTTTGTTTGGTTTTTTTTGGTTTTGTTTTGGTTTTTTGTTGTTGTTGTTGTGGTTTTGTTTTTGTTTTTGGTTTTGGTTTTTTTAATAGTTACAAATGGAGAAAAGAGAAACTTTTTCTTTGGGAAACCTTTCACGAAATCCCAGTAATTTTCTTCTTATTTTCTGTGTCCTAAACATATGCTTACAATTCCAAATGTCAGAAATGTTAAAATTTTATCTGAACTTAAATTCCTAAGAGAGACTGAACCATTATAAAACCAGAGGTCAAACATAACTGTTGAAGCCAATTCTGATGACAGCACTGTTTCATCTAATACATTAGATGACGTTTCAGTTGGTAAAGGCCAGACATATGAGTAAGATGGAGGAAAAAGACGTAAGAGAGAATAAGGAGGAGGAGTTACAATATGTTCCATATGATGAGAATAGCCATGAATCCTCATTCACCGCAGGAAATCAAACCTTTCTGTATTCAAAATCCTGCTCTTGCTTAATAGAAGGAAGTGTACAGAAGTAAATATGTTCACCACCTGGGCAATTTAAATATGGTTACAGACCATACTTGCACTATTCCTCCAACATGTGGAAACAAGGTATGGGAAAGGCAAATGTCCTTGGATCTCCAGGAGATGCATCAGTTTAGGCGCAAGTTTCCTGCCCTAGTGCATCTTGTAAGTGCTCTGGGAAGTGGTCAAAATTTGAGAACTCAGAAACAGCTGCAAACTTCAGAGTCATTGGTAGTCTCTATACATCAGACTGTAGGAACAGAATGATATAGCCGGTTCTCCTTATAACCAACTACCTTTCCTCTCTAATGGGTGTGAGTAAAAGCAATGAAGAAGTTAATTCAGATTCAGACTGTGAATAAGGAATGGTGTTGAGTTTTGAACTAGTTTAGGACCTTTACTGTTGGCTGCCTGTAGACCAAGGAATATCTTTTTGAAATGTATTACATCCATTTCAAAATTGGGGGTAAAAATCTTCAGAACTGAGAAGGCCCAAACTTGCATCCATCAAAAGTACTTTGGATTTTTCAGAAACTGATAATCAAAGTTTCCTATTCAGTATGAAAGATTCATTTATGTTTCTTTGCCAGTGGAAAGGTATTATATCTTCAGATTTTTCTAAAATGTTACCAGGGACACTTTGAAACCAGGATTTTTCCTGACGGTAAAGTTGAATAAAAGTTTTCTTAAGACATTTTAGGAAACCTCCGGAAAAAGGCTTATAGATAGGACACCATTCTGAAAATCATGCTCATCTCTACAAAGTGGAAGTGATAAAAAGTGAAAAGGTAGGATTGTCTTCTTGTTCCTCTTGCTCCACTATACAGCAGTACCACTGATCGTGCTGGGTACAGAGAAAAACAATTTTCTACTTCAGATAGTCCTTTCCATTCTTCAGGAAGTTTCATACACTCTTGTCATTCTGCCTTTGAGATAGTTTCTGCATGTTTATTTTGGTATTAGAGCTTGATTTTTAAATTAAAAATGGCTGTGCACTTAAGGTTACTTACCTATTAGCTGAAGGGTAGGGAAGAAAAAGAGGGTAACTGGTGGACAAAAAAAAGATTGCCCAAAGTTATGTGAAGCTTGCTGTGGAATAACGAGTAAGTTAGATTCTGTTCCTTATTGTGTAGCATAAATTGTTTGAGAATTGTATCAAAAAAACTACACCAAAAGCAATAAACCACAGCATTAATATAATAAACTTAAACACGTATATGTCATCTATCTATAATACAATCATTGTGCCATTTATCATGAAAAGTAAGTACACCTTCAGTTAGAATAGCCTAGTCATAGTGAGTGTCAGTTGACTTTTACATACCTTGTACAATATATTTCCCACTGAAATCCTGGATTGAAGGTAATTTTTCTTCTAAATAGATACTATTAACCACATTACACATGGGAATGAATTTGATTAATGTTACTATTTCTTTATTTTAGGTGATCAGTTTGGGTTTTTACCTTTAAAACGTATGACATTACAGGTATTCTTTTTGCTTGCTTGTTTGTACTATTTCTGTACTATTCTGTTTGTGCTATTCTGCCCACTGTGGGATCCAAATCATGGTCTGAGTTCCATTTGGGCTGAGCCTTACACCCTTAGGGAACTTGCTAAAAGATATATGGATAGGGAATAAAGTGACTTGTAAGCTGTGTTATGAAGCCAATTGCAAGAAGAAAGTATTTCAGTATTTCACTAGCAGGAAGTGAAATTCAAGGGTCACTACAGGCCTTTTATAAGATATACATTTTAAAATCAAGTAGAACTTGGTACTTTTTGGGCAATGACAGCTCACTAGATGAACCTTACAGATGGAGCGGGAAAATAAAAGGATAAGAGCAAGTCACTCAGAGTGCAACAGAGCTGTAGAATACAGCAGCTCATTAAAATGTAACTCTTGCCTTGTAGAATATGTAGGACAGACAGTAAACAAACAAACCCCAGGTATATCTGGAATAGTAAACTTTAAAGAATTATTGGTGTTATGAGTAAACTCATGTCACTAGTTGTTTGTAGTTTGTTTCTTGCAAACATCTTAAAAGACTTAAATTATCCTTTGAATAAATGTCAGATTGGTCTCACACCGTCAGACTCTGTTTGCTTTTCATAAATCACAAATTAAAAGGTCAAAATGGATTAATTAAAAACGATAATGATTACACTCCATATAAGCAGAGTGTTATTGTATCTAAGATTGTAGGAAGTATTTGAATAATGCAGTAAGTCTAATGAAAATGAAATAATCTGGTTTTAGTAAACTGAATAACACAGTGATGCCTGAAACACTCCCCTGATTGCATTTGGGTTCTAGGAGGATGGGTTGAGTCGTGTTCCTATTCAAATATAAAAATGTGTCCCAGGCTTAGAAAAGTACTTCCTGCTGGGTAGTTTCCTGTTTACTGAATGAGGGCTTCCTATGAAGGAACCCAAAAGGGACAGCTAATTTGTCTTTGCCAAAGTTTAATACCAAAATCTACCATACTTTAGCTAGCATGAGAAATAAACATCGATGATATAGTAAGATGTCAGCTTGTTTTTTCATGTCCTGTTTCCTTCCTCTTCCATGTGCAGTCTTTGAGATGTGAGAGTAGTGTAGGATTTTTTAATACCTTAGTTAATAGAAGACATGGTGTCAGATGCAAACCCTTCTGCTGTTACCTCCTGAGGTGTTTAGATTTGTGTGGATGCAAAACATAACACGAGGCAAAAAGGTCCCACATTTAAAATTAAGTTTGGAGTCTAAATGAAGTCATAGAGAGAGTCCCTGATACTAACCAGGATTGCTATATTACATAGATTCGTCAAGACTTTACAATCTGTGAGTAGATCACTTCAACTTTCCCCATGTTTACTTCCCTCTCACCCCCTCAATACGAAGGAATCTTATTCTGGTCATTTGCCTGCTAAGTCTCCAGCACTAAATTTTCTTAGTGACCTCCATTCTTTGATTTCGTTGCAAATATAGAAGTTACATTGAAAACTCAGAAGAATCTGGGCCCTAGACTACTATATAATGTGTCCCCTTGTGATACTGTAAAACGTCAGTGACTTCAAAGGAAATCTGAAATGTTCATCAGTGGGGGTAAGTACTGTGGGATAAGAAGCCTTTTTTACCATGAGAATGTTGTTTATTTCATGTTAAACAGTGACAGTATTGCTGGTCTCCTGACGTCTGAGATACCAAAGCACAGGAAACCTGAGAAAACTCCCCTGCTCTCAGAAATTAAATGAAAAGTATTTTGTGAAGAAACTTCAAGAGGGATTAATATATTACCTACGTACCTATCTACCCCTAAATGCCTCCTTCATTAATTGAACCTATTGGATGAAGTGTTTTAATTTTGATCTTTAGACAGGAGAGAAAAAGAGTAGTATACATTAAACATCCACTTCTTCTTTGAATTAAAAATTGACAGAATATTTTAAGAAAAAACAGTGAAAAAAAATTATTTTACATTTATGACTTTTTAAGACTTTAATTCCTACATCATTACATGAAGAGGTAAGTCTATGTTAATTTTTTCTTTACAGTATATTTCATATTTCCTGTATGAAAAAAAAAGTGAGTCTTTGCTGATGGTAGTTATTTCCTAACAACTGATTGTGATGTCAGAAAAGAAGAAGAAAAAAAACCCACATAGTTTTAAATATCCCGCACATTTACTGACTAGATAAATTAGTAATTGGAAGGGAGCCTAAGATATCAGCTACTATACACTCCATCACATACATAATTATTATGTCAATTTAATTTTTGGTAGATGTTAAGCTATACTTATCTGCCTAGCTCATGTAATAGTAGTAGAAGATCTATTAAAATCTTTCCTTGAGTATGTTAGCAAATGTTATGTAGGTTTTTTATAAGAGAAATGCAGAAAATACGAGTTTCAATCACTTATTTCATCTTCAGTCTTTCCAGTATTGGGTCAGAGTTTGAAAAATACTCCAGAAAATATCACTGTCTTACACTTTGAGTATTGCTGTTATACTCAACTGGGCTATTTGCATAGTAAGCTATTTATTCTCCATGAGTATGGATATCAATATTAAACATATAACTACATTTGGAAAATATAGGCTTCCTTCTTGCTGCTATTCCTGTAGAGGTGAATAATTTCCCTTGGATGATTAACAAAGTGATTGTGCCTGCAAAGTAGATTCATAAAGCTCTACCAGATATTAATTATGTCTGAAATATTTATCACCTGTTTATTGGTACATGATGGAAGAGACTCACAAATGTTTCATTTGTGCTTTCTAAACTGTTATTTAACTGCAGTCACGGGATTTGTTCGATATGTTTGCTCTTCAAAAACAGTATTCTGAGAGAATTGTGTAAAGTTCCTCTTTGTAATGAGCTCTTCTGCTATTTACTACATCAGATTATTATTTTCTCTTTGTGACAATGTCACTGGACAAAAGATTGTGATCTCACCAGAATAAGTAGTTTCTGTTAGAGGTGCTGGAGGGATGTGAGATCAGTTCTCTGGCTTTCCATTGACCTGGATTCTGATCCGTGTGCTGTGCCTCTGGGGTGACTTCACTGCAGTCAATAGTTCTGGTATTATGTGCATTCACATCACTAAGTACTGTGTGTTTTATTCCACAGTGTGGGACAGCTTGTGCAGTAATGTACATCTGTGAAAAAGGAGCAAATATAAAATTTTACATGTATTCACATTTTACCACATGAAAATTTTATGACTTAGCATTTACAGTAGATTTTACCTCATTTGACTTTGGTCGTGTGAAAACTCAACATCTATTTCAATCTGGTGGTAGGGTAATGTATTCCAGCCTAAAACACGTGTCTAATGTAGGTGAAATGGACAACTACCCGGAGGCATTTGCCTCTCTCCACTATACACAGCATTAGCCCTGATGATGAATTAAAAGCTTGGTCTTCAATCTTGCTTAAGTTTAAATGCTGAAAGTTGTGTGGGTTAGCCCGTCATCACGATAGGCTCGATGTACAAGGGCTGAATATGGATAATTGTGTCCTGCAGGGTCTGTGAAGCCTTTGAGTTAAAAACATTAGTTTTAACTTTGCGTCCTGTAATACACAGCAGGTGCAATAGATTATAGGCACAGCTGAGCCACCAGCACACCTCACGTCTGTGAGCCTTGTTTTAAGAATGCCGATAATCCAAATGTCAATGGAAATTGGAAGCCACTGTTAGCATTGAAAGCACTAAAAATCAGACCACTAATGTATTCAAACATCTATGACACCGCGCCTTTTTTAAGCACAGAGTCTTTATTATGCCCGACTGAAAAGTTGTTGCTGAGTCATAAACTATGAAATACTTCTGACCTTTTTTTAAAGAGAAGAGAAAATTGCCTGAACCTGTTTTTTTATTTTGCAAACTAAACCTGTATGGTAATTCAGGAGTAATAACATAGATATCCTGAACAGAAGAAACCTTCCAGAAACAGAATTATCCACTAAAGTAATACTCGGAGATCTTTTTTTTCCTCTCTGCCTTCCTAACTGGAGCTCACTGGCCTTAGTAGCACTGTAACACTAGGGAGCACACTTTCATCAGGAATTATGCTGCCTGCAGCATCTTCAGAGAATGGGAGATATAATTTGGTTCTGCACATCGGCAGTTCGGCAGCCGGCCAACCCCTGCCCCGCTGCACAGAATGACAAGGCGTGCGAATATGACAGAGCTAATGGTAAACAATGACAGATCTGTCGAGAGTCCGATGGGATGCATCTCTTGTTCGTTCATGTACAGTACAGGAATCAGAGCTATTTTGTTTGGGGTGTGCTGAGATGCCTGTCTGAACTCTTCACCCCGCCTTTTACAAATCAGACTTAGCAATGCAATAAAGAGGGGTTTTTGTGAGTATGAGAGACTCACAGTAAGCTGAAAACTAGGACAAGCAATTCTTAGAGAAGGGAGAAAATATACTTGCTCTTTAATTTTATTTCTTTAAAAAATGACTTTGTTCTTATTGACCAGTTAGTAAAAACTTACTGTGTAATTATTGCTTCTAATAATAAGGATATTTGCCTATAGAAATAAAGGTGCAGGAGGACAGGTGCCGGAGGACAGAAAGGAATTATTTCTTTGGACTAGTTCTGGAATAAATTTTACTAACCTAATAAAGAGTTACAATTTAAAACACACTAAATTATTGCTTCCTAAATAATTTCAAAGCAAATCTATTTTTTTGCAGTAATTTCAAAGGAAATCTATTTGCTTATTAAATCAGTTTAGCTGCTAAATTGTATTTTTGTATAACCCAAATTGTCTTGTATATTGTACCATTGTCTTTTAGGGAGTCTAAAGTCTATATTGTACATTTTATACTTTTGATACACTACTCTTGCTTTCTTTTTGGTGGTCAAGTTTATTTTTTACCAGACTGAGGAGTTATGATCAGGTTAACTTAAACCTGTGTAACTTAGATATGATCACACACAAAGAGCTCTGGAAATCTTCACCAGTTAAACTCTAGAAAACTTCTTATCAGGAAAGCACTCAGAAAAAGGTATGCTGCACCAGCCATTGCTAGGAATAACAAAAAAAAAAAAAGGCCAACAAACCTTTCTCAGACCTTCACCAGAACAACAGCCACCCTGAATCAGTTTTATGGTCCATACAGTCCACTTTTCTATCCATTGTGGTAGCTTCATGGAAAGGTTTAAGCTAACATACGAAGAGCAGTTGATAGGTGATTAGCTTGAACTCAAAATAGTATTTCAGGTGTTTCAGGTATTTCAGGCTATCGATTTTCTTTACAATATTTCTCTGCTGTTTTCCACATATGCAACCTTACCTGTCACCTTCTGTGTGCTGATGTATGGTGAACCAGAACCTTACTGATTTGTTCTTGTCTGTTTGTGTACTGAGAAGGCTGAAACATGTAGTGCAATGACTCTTTCTGTATTAGTCCTCACGATCCTCTTGTCTTCTGGGAGCATATGCAAGTATTTGTCTTCTCTAGTAGACAGCAACCCCCTCAGAGCATTGAAGTAGACTAGTTGAAAAGTTTCTGCTTATGAAACAGCATAGAAAGTGTCATCTACTGCTAAATAAAGAACTCCAGAGCTACTACATTCAATTAAAAAATTCCAGTTGAGAAATTCTGGTATTCAAGTGGGTAATAGGGTATGTGATCGTAGAATATTTAATTTCCACCAGAAGAACTGTGCTAAGTCAGATTTTGTAGCTCTTACTTTGAGTAGAAGCTTGCCTGAAATTAAACTTATAAAGCATTATCCTACAGAAGATCAAGTTTGGGCTGCAATTCAAGAACCTCGACAGCTAATCCGAAAGACAATCAACTGAAAATCTCAGAAAATAGAGGCAATAAATGTAAACCATTGATAACATGGGCCATATTGCACCATCAATTTTTAAGCAGCAGTTCCCATTGATTTCAATGTTTAAAAATCAATGCATTCTCTGCAGAGAAATAGTTTCAGATGAACAGTGATTATTTATCATAATGACTTTTATCTGAGGATATTTCCCATTTCATAAATATATGCTTAGTATTCTTGTTTAATACTCTGTCTGTTGAGATATTCCTACTATTCTGTGAAGAAATAATACCTGCTTTTGCAAAGTTTCCTCTGATTTTATGCAAAGCTGTAAGGACCTTCTTAGGAGACACACGATCTGTGTGGAAGAACTCCAGTCTGGGATGTTATGCCTGTTGTTTGTTACCTGTACAATGATACCAGCTGGAGGTCACAACCACTCAACAGGGATCCATCATGGGAGGGTCTACTTGCACACTCTATAAAAGCTAGATGCTTGTCTAGAAGGCTTTGCAGCCTAAATAGACTGAAGAGTTAAAAGACAAAAAAGGTTGAGAGAGCTCAGCTGTCCGGTGAAAGGTCAGGGACAGATTGATGCAACAACTGGAGCCGTAGACCCCTTCTTTAAATTCAGCAAACTGGGCAGAATATAGCCAGTGTCACCACTTCCTCTTGAAAGTTTTTGTTTAACTTCAAAACCCTGATGCCTGATTATTCAAACTGTTTATGAAAACATAGAAGACTGAAATCAAAAGGGCACAATGTTTTGCAAGTTAGTTCACTGATTTCAGAACTGTGCTAGATTTTGCCAGTTTAAAGGCTTCCACGCCTTAAGAGCAAAACTCTTAACCATACTCTTAAATTTTTATCATATGAACAATTCTGCTGACAGGGCTACATATATAAAATTAGAATTATGTACTTCCTAAAGGCTATGGTCACTGTATACCTGATCCCATACACAATGAAAATTTAATTCAATGTCAAAGTTATTCCTTTTGAAAGTGAACAATATAAAATTAATTGAAATGAGGTTTCATTTTCCCCTCTTTCTCCAGAAAAAGTCATCTAAAGGTGTACTAACTCAAGTGAGTAACTTCTGGCTTGTAAATGTGTGTTTTGGAAGCTGAAGAGATTTGCTTGTTAAATAAAGGATATAATGGAGATTTAAATGCCTCTATCAAGGGAAAGATTCTACTGCCACAAGTTTAGCTCACATGCAAACTTTTCTTTCACAGAAAATAGGGAAAAGTTCCCAGCATAATTCTGAATGAAATGAAATAACTACAGAAAGCAAGTTTAATATTAGGTTATGAGAAGATACTGTATATTTCAAACAATGAAATAATGAAAGGTCAAATTCTAATGTCCCATCATTGGGTGGTGGAAAAAGGAAGTTGTGTTGAGAACCAATTCATTCCCAGGCTCCTATTTTATTCTTCTGGCTTCAGAAAAAAACCACATTTAAAAAAGCTATTATAATCACAAAATCAAATACACCACCAGGAATAAAAAAAAAGTATTTCACTTGTCATTTTAAAGATCTGTTACTAAATTGAGTAGCATTCCATCTGCTCTATTTTTTATTTTTCCATTGTAGAAAAAAAATGTTAGAACTCTATTTGGGTCATTCTGGTATACACAAATAGTATATATCATATAAAAGCTACAGTGACTTTTATTGTTCATGTCTTCTCCAGAAATCACTTAGCATTTTCTTTGCTGTAGAAACTTGTAATAAAATGGTTATAACAGGAAAAGCAAGTCACCTAGCAGTATAACCCACAGAGAAATGAACACTTCAGCACTTATTTTTTATGGGCTAGTTAACCTCATTGGATTTATATAACTGCCAAAACCTGACCTCCATTACTGTTGATCAGAGCTAAAATTTACTTCCATAACATATTATACTGACCACTTTAGAGAAATAAAGGAAAACAGAAAAGGCACAGAATTTACTCTTATTATTGGATATATTTTTCCCAGTCTGTGAGGCTTACTGTTAACTGCTATACTGGGTAAACTGGAAAGTAAGTCTGTCTTCATGCTCTGAAACCCTTCAACAGTGATCTAGGAATTTCTAAATGTGGAAGTGACTATCAAATAAATAAGAAAGACCAAACCTTTAATATAGTTAAATCTAAAATGTGACCTACCATCAAGTGCTTGGAACTGAGTTAAGTTAGCTCTGATTAAATTAGCTCTGAAGTCTGGTTTTGTAGTAATACAAATTTATGCCAGGACCCTATTTTGCCAGTTTACCAGCAGTTCTCTCTCACTGTCTGATTATCTGAAATAGGGTTTGTCTGTCCTTTGATTCTCTTTCTATTGACTTTATAAAGTCTTAGTTATTCCACAAAAGTATTCTACACCTTCAAAATGTTCGGATAATTAGAATCCTATAGATTAAGTACCTTTACAATAGTGTAATTAAATTGAAAAAATGTGGTAAGTATACATCATAATGATGAAAAATAATTTAAAATGATGTATGAATATTAGCTCCTTTTCTACAGAGGACAATAACCCTGTATACTTGATTATCTCAAGTCATAAGCATGATTAGTAAAATATATGAAAACTCAGGGTGTTGCTATAAACTTTGGTTAATTTATCTATCTATCTACTCACCTTATAGCTTTTTGTCAGAGACTTTGAATAAGAAATAGAGTTACTCAGTATTTCTGAAAAGCCAAGTACACATAGGTTTCTAAACATACTATTTAGGAAACTTAGTCTTAAAAATTGTGTTAATTATATTGTAGAAGCAAAAGATAATTTAAAAACAGTGATACTTTCTATTAGGAATGAGATTTCAGAGATCAGCGTAAAAATATGGATGAAAGAAAGAATTAAAACTGGCTATTGTCTGACTTTAAATGGTTTTGATTGACTTGTGACATGTAATTGGGTCAAAATTAGTATCTTTATTATTGCAAAGAGAATCTGGCATTTTGCATCTCCTCTTTCCTTACTTTGTTTTATTTATTTTTTTGAGTTGTAAGTTTTACTTCTCCTGCTTCTTGACTTAATTTAATTTACTTTATTTATCTTTGTGTACTGTTTTTATCCCTTTAATTCCCTTATTATTAACAGAAAGAAAACAGACAAAAGGTGGTATTATTGCACATTTCCTGGAGACACTGTAAGCAGAACAATCAGACTTCAGAATTAAATGCTAACTTTATTTATTAGAGGGAAAGCAGGATTTAACGATAACCCTCCAAGAATCATAAGTCAAGACATGGGAATTATAAGACTAGCTAGAAAATCATCATTTGGGATGAAAGGAAGAGGAAAGTGAGGTCCTCTGCTTTGCCCTTTGTTTTTGTGCCTCTTAGTCACTCGGCTATGCTCTAAAAGTTTTCTAACCAAAACAACAGTGGTTAGAGACATCCTAATTTTTAAATTATTCTAGTGTAATTAGAAGATGTCAGGAGCTGGGCCGAAGAACTAATTAATGCCATGAGACATTTCATAAAAACCATTATAGCTGCTGGTCGAGTGGCAAGGAGACAGCTGTTCTGGAGTCTTTTACTACGGGTATGAGATGTACATTTGGCTACTGTCATCATTAACCACAGCTAACCAAAATATACAAATATGTCAACTTTATGCACATGTGCATTTTTCTTATTTTGATAGATTAGCTCAGCTAAGTATACATTTAAAAGTGGATGGAGACCTTTTAGAAAGTGGTCAAACCTCTCAATGAGTGCTTTTGAGGATAAACGTTTTGAATTGAATTCCTGATGGCGAACTCTAAGCAACATCATTATGGCACCTGGTGCTGTTACTTCCCCAGGGGTAAACTAGACCTCCATTTGATTTTTTAAACCAATCTTTTAAAAGATTTTAGGGTATATTCATCAAGACATAATAATATTTGCCCTTATATAAACATATAATTCAGAAACATCTGGAGCATTTCTTCAAAATTACTTCACTTTTGAATTGAAACACATCCTAAGGAGTGGCCAACTCTCAAAGGAAAGGACTGGTAAAGGTAGATTTACATTAGAGTGATAATATAGTGATATTAGAATTTATTTTGAAAATTTAATATTTGCTTTCATTTCTAGCTGCAATGAAACCAGTAGATGTCACGTGATTATACTAGTTACCAAAGATTAGGTCTGGATCCCTGTTACTGAAAGTTTGCAAATTGCAAAAAAGTCGTGGTGCAGTTGGGAAAAAAAAAAAAAGTTTATTAATGATCCTTTCTGTATTTATGTGTTAAAACTTTCCCTGACTTTGTAGGGTAACTGCGGATTCTCCATCTTTTAAGGGATGAGATCGTAAAAAAGAAGAGTTTTATGGAGAATAATCCCGTTAACTGACTCTTTTTGAGAACTCTCTGGCTTGTCTGAATGTGGGATCTTGACAGCTAAGCTCCAAGTGCACCAATTTTTCTGTCGTCTTAAGCCGAGATAAAAAAGGCCTCAGTGATAGGTATGTATTTAATTTTCACTCTATCTTTTTCCTCTTGCGACTACAGCAGGACTTGGACCATATCAGACCAACTAGAACTTACACACCAGCATCTGCATCAACCACCCAAATCTGCATCTTTGCTTGGGCAAGGAGTATATGAGGAAAATGGATACAAGGGAAAGTTCCAAGGTAAACTGTGCTGCAAAAAGGATTATTTCATAATTTATTTATATTACTACTATGCATAAGGCAATGCATCAGTAGGTTTTATTTTTGCTATGCTTACCTATGAAAGCAAATTAAGACCTTAACTTCCTGGATAATTTACGGTGGCACCCATTATATTCTTTGCCTGGATGGTGTTCATGGTAAGTATTCTTTCTGACTTTTTAGTTTTCTTCATTATTTATGAGATGTAAGCCATTCTTAGGTTGCTAAAGTGAAATAGATAGCTTAAGCAAACCTTTCTGGGAGGGATAATGCAAAAATTTCCTGTGCTCTGAGTAACAAAGTTGATGCTAAATAGTTGTTCCCTCCAGATAAGGATATAGTGGAAGTTCATTTCTTTATTTTTCTGTTTCGCTTTGTTTTAACTTCCTCCACTTGAAAGCATTAAAAAGGTCTCCAGATTGTCTTTTAGATAACAACTGTACGCTTAGAAATAGGTTTCAGAAATGAGATTAGTTCTTCCGGAATGATGATGCTGAACTATTGACCTGTGGAGAGAGAGATGATGATGTTGACTTTCACTCTGCCTGGTTCCCTAGCTCTAGTCATTTTTCCTCTAAAATTCAGTAGTGGCAGGTTACAAAGTAGGGGTCAAGGCAAATGAAGTGGCAGCCAACCCACTGCATTATTCTATGCCTGTGATCTGTCTTAGTCTCTTCTCTTGGTCATTCAAATGCAGGTGATGGTTTCAGCGCTGAAATAGCGAGGTGAAATGCAACTTGATTTAGCATTTTAACCAGAAGGGATTGCTCTCTTCCTCTGCTGCCTGGATGTAAAGCCTTTGATGATAACCAATGGTGATGGCAAAGTATATAATGAATGAAGGCACTGGGAGGTGGTGCTACTTGTAAAAAAGGAGCTAGGAGACAGTTAAATCTGTGGGTTTAAATTTAGAATAGGCAAGTAATTTGTAATGAATTATTTATAGGGTTAAATTTCACCAACATTTTTTTTCTGTTCACCAGTTGTCCACAAACATATGGCAAAATTCTTGGATTTATTCATTATCTAGAAAATATTCATTTATTTCCTCAGTGAATAAATTCTTGGTCTACAGACTGCTCATGAGCAGTTCATGGGGAATATTCAGAAGATGCACTGTGTGTGTTAGTTTCCATGTCTGCTTTGATATACTGAGAATTAGCACTATTATTATGACTAAAAGATCACATGAGCAGATGCTGTGCTGACAGCAATATTTCAGCTAGCCCTTTATTTAATTCTCATTGGAACATAACATAGTACCCTAACATTACACTTCAGGATTTACCTAGAGTATATCATAGCTCTTATTAAATGAAGGTTTGCTTTTATTCTGGATTAGTTTACCAGTCTCGTTTACAGCGTGGCCCCAGTGTTGTGTTGGCACAGCTGAGAGGACAGCGAATTATAGTTCAGTCAGGAATGAGTGTTTAACAGCAGGATGTCATTACATCAACATTATCAGCAAAATCTATTTGGTTAAAGGCTTGCGTGAAAGAAAAATGAATATTAATATTCTTGATTTGCATTATAGTGCAGGCACTTGGCCTCTGCAGAGAGCAAAGAGAGAGCTCTTCGTTTTTTACTTAGGCTGAGGGGTTTTGTTTGTTTGGTTTTTTTTCTTATGTTAGCAATTCAGAAGCATGCACATTTTAAAAAGAATTTTTCAGCTGGAAGAAATACATCAGTAAAATTAATAAAAATCAATTGGAGCCTTCCCTCTTTGGAGAGCTGACAACATTTGCATACTGTCAATAGTGTACAATCCCCAGCTATTAAGGACGTGATTCCTGCCGCGGTGGAGATGGTCAGGTTTGAGGGGGTGAGTTAAGTGGTGATAGATACTTTAATAGCTTTCTTTGTAGAAGTCATTCTCATGTCCATCCTTTTCTTTCCTGCAACCTACAAAGAATATTGCTCACCTTCCCCTTGTACACATGCTCTGTAGACTGCCACAGTACTTCTCTGCAAGTCCCATTCATGCAGAGGACTTTCTTTTTTTTTCCTTAGCAGAGCACGAGTAACACGTTTGGGAATAGACCAGCAGAGACATCTTCTCAGCTCCCCCAGAAAATTAAGAAAACCAGAGAAAACACATTTTTTGCTTTCCCAGGGGTCATTGTGTATACTTTTCTCTCATGTTCTGAGGTACACCACCCAACATCCACTGTCTGGGTTTTCACTTACAGGGTAGGACCTGGTCTAAATGTTTCTTACGCTGTAGTAACGCAACTGGATGCACAAATGGAGGATGTGATGCACCTGTTGTAAAAATGCAAGTCTGAAGAAGAAGAAACAATCCTATTTTATAACTTCTGGCAACTCAGTTCATTACAGTGTTCCTAAAAAATCCTTGGCACATGTTTAAACATCCTTTGAAAAGCATATGATATGAAAATGAAAGATGATACTCTTTAAATTAATTGCTCTTTATCTTTAATGTGTATACTGCTTAAAACATAAAGTGAAAATACCCAAGTACTTAGCTTGAATTTTATGATACCTGTGAAGAAATCCAGAAGATATTTGTTGAATTTCTAAGTCATAAGCTGTAGGCGTTAAGTACTTAATCTCCTGACTTTGAGCATGCCTGGAAGTGCTGTCTTGCTCAAAGCTGGGTGTTCAGACACATCCCTTGAGTGAGTTGCACCCTCCAGGTTATTGATATAAGTAGTCTCTGTCTGTACTGAACATATATAACACCAAATTCAACTTGAAGCATTATATCTGAGCCACTTCTGCTCAAATATATTGATGGAAGAATAATTTTAACTTTTACACAATGATGGTGCTTACGATCATTATTCCTAGAGTGAGAGAACTGTGTTCAGTGCTACTCTCAGTTCAAAGTGGGGACTCCTTTTTTTCCATGTGAATAACCTAAACAGCAAGCTACAAAACTTAGGAAGAGGGACCCTCCATTGCTTCAACTGCAGCTGCATGCCTGTGGAGTCATTAACACAAGATTTATGAAAGGAGAATAAACAAACAGAGGGTGGGTTTGTTTCCTGGTGATTAAAATCTCCTCCTCAGAAGTATGAAACGTGAATTTCCAGTCCATGAAACCAATGATATTCTTGAACTGAGGTTTCCTGCTGCATTCACTGAGTGTAATGAAAAATCATTGCAAATGGTCAGTGTGATTTAAGAAAAAATGTGGAGGAAGTTGTTTTAAGCTCAGAAACCTGGTGAGACACAAGCACTTAATGCAGAAAAGAGAAATAAAGTTTCATTACGTTGATGGTTTGGTGCTCAGATTGCCTACTTTAGGTACTTGTCATACTTCTTGTCCCATTGTGAAGTGCCAGTTTTTCCCTTTCATTGTATGTGGAATGTGGGAATGTAAGAAATCCCTGAATTACACTCCTGGGCTCACTGCCTAACACTGAATTGCTGCAATGGTTTGTGCCAGGAAGCCTAATCCCATTTGGGATCTGACCCAAATGATTTAATCTTATTACACCCAAAGGCATTGTGATAGCTTTTATGGGAGATTTCTAATATTTGCAAAATAAATACGGGTAATGTGTTTACTTTAGGAGAGTAAATGCTGATTAAAAAATCCTTTGTATTACTGTTATATTTCAGTCCTCATATTACACCTGCAAATGTAACAGTGAGAAAACTGATTCACCGTAGGAACACCTATTTGTATTTATCATAAATAGGAATAGCTTTCTCGTCTTGATAAAGAACTGTATATTTCCTTGGTCTTATCTGAACTCTTCTGAGATGTCATAAATTGAGAATGGTTTTATCTCAAGAATGAAACACTTTTTAAAAATGAAGACTGTAGATTCACAGATAATGGCAATACTGCTTAGCTATGTTTTTCACTTTATTTCAATAATCCTACTTGGTAAAAATTGGATTTGTAATAGAATTATCTGATTTTGTGCATTAGCATCACTTTATTGTCATTTACTTTCACTAGAATACAAGTTCTCAGAAATCTGCATTATATTTGAAATGGTAAGACAATATAAGGCTTCAGATATTATAAAAATAGTCACTTTAAAAATATATTTACCTATAGCATTTTTATAGATTCTACTTTTTTAAAAGAGCTGTAGCACTACTTTTATGACATATGATTTAATTGTTCATCAGTTGGTATCTCTGAACTAGATGTTGTATCATCCAAAATCATGGAATAATTTAGGAAAAATGAGATTCTAAGAAGCTATTGGATTAAAGAACTCTTGGCAATGTATAGAAAGAAATAATGATGCCTTTAATGGCAACGGTATGAGCATGAAAGAATCTCAAACATCATCTGAGTGGAAGGTGGAATATTTCCCCTACAGCAATAAAAATGAAAGCACAAATTTTTTTCATAACCCACCCACTGTGCTGGCAGTGCCCAGGATCCTCTGTAACCTCTGTTTGACTTGTCACTTGGAAGACAAATTTGTTCATAGATCATGACTGTCAGAGTGCCTTTTCTGCAACTGTATCAGTAATTAGCTATGCCTTGTTAGTGCTCAAGGCAAGTACATCTGTCACATTGAAATAAAGGGTTAGATTTTTCTCCATTTTAGATAACACTTTAACCTTTCAGCTTTGTGGCATCAACAAAGATCCAAACTATTGACAAGACTGCATCGATGGCTTTTTTAAATGTCTGTGCTGTATTAGACTCTTATAAAAACATTCCCACTCTAAATCTTTTAAAGATTTTTTGTTAAGTACAAAGTAAACTGAGAATCTGGGGAGAAATGGCGAAGGAGGTGAGCTGGTTTTAGTTTAGGCCTTATCCTAAAGCCTATTGAGCTTCTCTGTGACTTTCTGGGTGCCATCAGTTTCAATTGATTTTGATGTAGCTAAGATCAATCCTTTGTTACTTAATTGTATTATAGCTGTCTGTGTCTTTGAAAACAATTACAGAGCTATCTATCAATCTAGCTGAACCAATAAAAATGACCTCGTATAATTATAACTAATAAAAAAATTAGTTTATGCACATTGATTATGGCTATCTTACCAAGAGGCTGCCATTTATTAAATAACCTCATGAACAAGATGGATTGCAAGTATAATGAGGTGGATCTGTGTTAGTATATGACATTATCAATCAAAAATGCAACAGTCCAGGTATCTTGTACTTGGGCAGGTACAGAACAGAAAAGAATGATGGGCTGTTCCAGAGTAAGCTGCCTGCCCTGGTTGTCTTTGACATTTATCCTTTCATCAGTCTAACAGAATCAGGGCTATTTAATTTACACAAATTTAAAAGTAGCTACAGACCCACATAGGGGTGTTACATGCATGCTGTTAATTATTACAGTGCAGTCCGTTCTCTTGCCAAATGAGGAGTCCTCTCACGTCCTGTGCCAAAGTTAATGGGCACAGTTAGTGCATGAGATGCCAGATTCCAGATTCAGTCTAACCAGGGAATCCTCAATTAGCTAGTTCTAGCCATTTTTGATACCTTATGCTGCTGAAGTGTCACCAGTTGTTGGAACAAGACAGTGTTTGGACACACAGAGCAGACTAATGAGTTTATTAAACAGTTTTTTGCATGTGTGGAAATTATCTCCCAGTGGTAGAGGAAATCCATTAAAACATATTATTAAATGACATGTTTCCTCATGAAGGTGAAACCTGTTCATGGGCTTCAATGCAGTATTGTTTTGCTATAACGTGCAATAATTTGTCATCCCTATTTCAACCTTTTCGCCTTTTTTTTGCTTAACTTTTCCTCTGATGGTTTGTCTTAGAATAACCTGTACTTTAAAATTCATTGGCCACATTGATTTGATTTCCATTGAATACAATGGCAGCCCAGATGTACTGCCCCAGTGTATATATTCTGCACTGTGGATACAAGAACCAAGCTGAGGAGGACTGAATTTTCTGGATTTTCACGCTTGTGAACTAAGGAAATTTTCATGAGGTATATTCATCTGTAAAACATTGTTTGGCATGCCTACCCCTTGATTTAGAAAGACTGAAATGTGTTTTTCCTTGCTTTTAACTTAAAAGCTGTCTACAATCTTATTTGTTTGTATTTTCTTGGGTTTATATCTTTTGTTTCCAGCACTTGATCTGTATAGAAAAGACAACTGCCTTTTAACAAAACTGTAATGAAGCAGACTACAGAAATATCTAACTTTTAATTCCACTTTTTTAAGCTTCTGTTAAATAAAAATGCACCTCAGAATGACAGTAGCTGTTGGTGGCTGCTCCCTCAGATGAGAGGAAAGAAAAAAAACCCTCCCAAATCATAAAATAAATCATCACAGGAAAGAACAATAAGTGGAATACTTAGCATACTGACAGCCTCTTGCTTAAGATTCATGCAACCATGATGCATGTATAAGTTATAACAGTTATATAAGTTTTATAAGCTATATAAATCTTCCTCTACATGCTCCATTTGGGTTTTGTTAAGCCAGTGTGCTTTGCATGGACACTAATTTAGGTGTGGAACCTCTACAGTAATGCTTTTAACAATTGTGTATAATGACTGAGTGTCATAACAGGTATTTCACATTCATATTGGAAATTTCAAAATGTTCTTTTGTGACTTCAAAGATTCTCAGGAATTTTGAACGTCTGTTTCAGCTATCATCTCATGGTGGTATATTCAAGTGGTATCTTGTATTTCAATATAACACTGAAATTCATTGAGGGCATTTGGGGATTTACAGTTCAGGAATGAAGTCAGAACAGATATGTGATGATTCCTATTTTTCTTGTTTTGTTTAAATTTATTTTTTCTTTAAGAAACCAAATGTTACTTTTCACAGAGTAGTATGTGATAAGGTTGGCACTGCAGTGTGACTTCGCAGTTCATTTTCACTTCACTACTGTTCTGTTGAAGGACTATTTTTGACTGATTAAATGGAAAAAAAGAAACCCTACATTTTTTCCTTTTTGATCTGAAAATGATCTAACTCTTAAATAATTTCACCACTAAGTGTTGGCTTTAATTTCAGTTGTGAATTGCGTCTCATTTTGGTTAGATATGCAAAGTCTACAATTTTGGACCCTGTAATAAATACCTAAATTCTTTACTACAGGTGCTCCCAAATAGCTGCTCTTGATCCCACAGCTTCTGGCACATATCTATTTTTGCTGTGCTTCTTTCACACTGTGAAACTTCACACTTTCAAGACAGGGAAACACCGCTCCTAAAAGCTTTATGTTTTTTCCCCAGAGTTACATGTTCTCTGATGCCAAGAAAAAAAAGCAGGTTATATTTAAAAAATAAGAGCTAAGATTTCCTGTAATGTCATATATTCGCTTCATGAGTAAATCCGAAGAATTTTATTCAAACTCCCATTTTTCACCGGGCACATGGATTTTTATTTGCCTGTACTGACTGTTAACCTGAACCAGCGTATTGCAATGCAAACACTGCAACATATACTGGAAAAGATGGTTGAACACATTTGATCATTTCAATTCATGATAGTCCCAGAAAATGTTACTGCTCAAACAGAAGTTCTTTGCACAGGTGGGTCACACTACCAGGCCCTGGTTAACCTAGAAATTTGACTTTGCATATTCCTGCCTATTAACTCACTTCTAGCTGGTAAACATAACGATGAAAATACGATGAAAGCTTATGACAAAGCGTAAAAAACTTTTACTTATTTGGTGATTAGGAGGTAACTTAGGACTACTAAAGGAGACAGTTGCTAACTGATTCATGTTGGCTAAGTTGACATTTGTCAAGCTTTTGAAAGCTCAACAGTTCTCTTAAGGAGAATGACAGAAAGCATAGTTACATGGGTATGATCTATAAATCCATGAGAAAACTAGAAGAGGGAATCATGGACTACTATGATCCTGGCATAGTATACACCTTGAAAAACACTGGTCTAGTTCTTAATTAAGTACCTACTCTTGCACTATCTTCTTAGAGTAACTGAAGAATACCTAGCAGAAAGACATCCTTTCCTGTTGTTGAAAGCTCTTTTCTCTTGGTAACTAAGGCAATTCTGAATTTAAAATGAATGTTTCTCCTTAATTAGGTATTCCTTGGGTTGGAGAGGAGCAATGAGTAGTGGCTTCCAGAATGTTGAGTTCAGAAGTTAGCACAAAGCTTATCTGAACAAGTCAAAGGTAAACACGTCCATAAATCTTGTCGAGAAGTTTGTCATAGGCACGATTTTGGTTTTGGAAATGCTAGAAGAGAGAGTTCCCTTGAAACTTTTTTAATGTGGATCCTTCCCAAAGATCTAAAGAACCATGGAATTTTAACAATGATTTCTGCACTTGAATTTAAGTTTATACACTGGACAAAGCTGGGGAACAATGATTAAAAGTTTTTATCAATCGAAAGTGGTAAATAATACAGATTGCCTCATTTACATTTGTGGGTTTAAATTTTAGCTGAATGCAGGTATTTGCCTATGTATGATAGTCAACATATTACAGAACTGGAAGTAAATCAACTTAATTCACGACTGTGAAGTACACAACAATGTATTAAAATAAGTGAGTGTCATCTTAAAAGCTGTTGTTCATTCACAGACTTATGGCATGAAAAATGTAATAAAGGAAAGCTGGCAGCACAAGACAATTTACTGGAGGCTTCAGGTGCTGCAGAGCAATTATTATGTTCTTTATCCATAGCCTGTAAAACGATCCCTTGACAAAATGCTACAGATTTGAACATTTTGTCATTCTAGGTGTCATACATATCAAACAAAAGGAAGAATTACAGTGCCCAGGGATAGTAAATGAAATGCATTTCCTATCCCAAAATTTTGAGACAATTACAACATTCATAAATCTTTCTCATTATTTTTTCTGCATGTCTGTAAGTCAAAGAACCTGAGTCACAGTGGGGATCACAATGTAATGCTGGCTTTTGAGGATGGTGTACTATCAAGCATCAAAATTGTATGTAATGTCACAAAGATGTTCCTGTTGCAGATGGAAATGGGCTGAGATTTGAAGGCTTTCCATGACTAAGCTTGTGAAAGATTCTTTGAAATCCTGAAGCTAATGCCAGGGGAATTAATTTAAGTGTGAGACAACAACAACAACCACCAAATCTCTTTTTCTAATGGGAGAAAAGAGCAGAAGAGGGAGATAAGTGTACCAGTGTTAGATAGAAGTAGCCTAGAAAGTCACTGAAGCATATCAAAATGATGAAATTAAACATCTGGAGAGTCAGCCAGTAACCTAAGAGGGGTTGCTGTAGTGAACCACATCAGGACCACCTGTCAATTAGTAAAAGAGCTCAGCGGAAATGAAAAACAGAATTCATAAGTCAAAAGAAAACTGATAAGAGCAAAGTAACCTCAGATTATGATTTATTCAAATAATGAGAATGTCTTTTGTAATAGATTAACAATCACACTCCCCAAATCCCAGGAAATAACTATCAAAATCAAGCCTGTTCCCTTAACATCTTCAAAGCAGCAATCTCATAAAAGATGAGTGGGATGGCAGAATGCATCAACAAACCAGGTGTATGAAAAATAGTTTATGTATGTTGAGAAGGTGTTATAGCAAAGATACTTTCAGGACTGAAGCTTTCAGGTCACTGTGTTACTTCTCAGAACAGGCAATCTCTCACTGTTGATGATTTGTTAAAGCAAGAACCTGCTGTTAATTGTTGCAACGATTTACAATGAAATTCTTTTGAAGTGACTTTATGCACATTTTGATGCAAAAGATTAAAGATAACATAAAAGGAGGAAGTATATCAAGCACTTATATGCATTCTTTGCACTGAGATGGATAACCTAAGGTCAGTGTAGCTTTCATACACTTTCAGATAAGCATATTACTTTGAGACTGTATAAAATGTTCAACATGGTGTTTAAAGGGCGCACATTTTTTGTTTCTAGATGCCTTACATAGTTTTAAATATCCTCTCCCTATAGAATCCTTATAATTTCAAATCAGATATTGTCTTTATTGCCATATGGATGTTAGTTTCATCAGTTTACTGATCTTGTCAGCTAATATGCCAACTACAACATTTTTCATTTAAAATTTTTGATAACTGTAAGTAGCTTTATTCAGATAGTTAAGTTTCCAACGTAGCATTCAGCTCCTTGTCATCTGTAGAAGGCCTGATCTGGTTTTCTTTGAGTACTCCTGCAGATAATTTATGGAGGATATTGTACTAATGTCTCTCTTTATTCAACAGGTTAATAGTTGGTGTATTCTTCAGGGACGTAGTTTTGACATTTAAACCAGTATCTTCCAAATATGTTTTTAAGGCAGGAGTCTGGAGCTGTTCTGAAGTGGGACTCTCCTGTGCCCTTCTATTCCCCTTCAAACAACATCATTAACTGTGCAGTGACACAGAAGACAAAAGAACCAACATACTCACAGCATGGTAACTACTTATACTTAACACACTGGGTGGTTGACCTGCTCAGCTGAGAAGAGGAAAAGTCAGCTTAACGTAACTATACAGCATTTAAACATGCTTTGTTCTAGGCTTAGAAAACCAGTTCTCTTTCCTGATATGCTTAGCCTAAGCTCATACACTTGCTTAAGCTCATAAAGTCCAGTCACAGCATTGCCTCAAGCTTATCTCTGGCAGAAGGAAAACCCAGAACCTCTAGCTCTTTGTCATCTTTGCTCCTAGTCAGCCAACTAGAACTTATCCCCTTCAAAAGCCATCTATGTACTAGCCTTAGTAGCCATCAACTAAATACCAGGCTATGAGGAGAGCATGGTGTGATTTCTGCATAACGAACCAAGTTAAAACCAACAGAATAATGTGCTAAATTCAGGTCTTCTTAGGTCAACAGCTAACTGTGCGGATAGGAGAGGAGTGAATCATGGAATCTGCTAGACCTGAGCTTTCTGTCCTGCATAATGGAAAGCACAGTATTCACTGCTAAGTTGTGTGCTTACTTCCCTATCCTAAATATTGATGTATTTAATCCACTCAGTATATTTGGTTTTCTGTTGTTGCTGCTACTACGAGTGTATTTCACACATGTGCACTGTGTCTCTTTCTTCCTCGTGATCTTATATGTCAGTTATTGAGACTGATTTGAGGAGGTTTACTGAGAATTCATCTGCCACAACAAAAATACCTGATTGGAATGATCAGTTTTGCAAAGAAGTGCTGAGAGGTGCACAACAGCTAAAAAAAGCAGACTTTGTAATCAGAGTACTTGTTTTAAAGAATATGTTTAGTTGCATATATGCTGGTACTGTGTACAAGTACATCCAAATATATTTTTGAAGACTTCTAAATTAATGCTACCTTGCCAGATGGAGTATGTACTTGTATGGCTCTGGAGGAGCTGTAGCTGTCAAGGAGAAATCCTGATTTCCTCACTAGGTGATGGAACTTAGTTGCAGGAAGGGATCAATACATTTACATTGACCTCCATATATATGCTGGTACTGTGTACAAATACATCCAAATATATTTTTGAAGACTTCTAAATTAATGCTACCTTGCCAGATGGAGTATGTACTTGTATGGCTCTGGAGGAGCTGTAGCTGTCAAGGAGAAATCCTGATTTCCTCACTAGGTGATGGAACAGGTCTTATATAGGTCTACTTTTTATACTGACTTTTGCTGAGCAGATCTACTTCAAACAATGGAAATCTACTGTATTCTTTTTAAAATATACATGAACACCTCATGAATGGATTTCCTTTAACTTTAAATTCATTTTATTTAATTAAACCTTACTGTATTGTTTTTCATAAGGTCACCACTGTTTCATGTTTCAGGATCTAAAATCCCTGCTATATGAAAATTGTTTTGGACATTCACAAGAATGCTTTGAAAGTAGGTAGATTCTCTTGCATTACTAGAAGACAGTATATACAGGGCAAATAGAAAGTGCGTAGAAAATTGACGGAATTCAATTTGCTTCTGATTATGTAATGCATTTGTGTTATTATTTTATTAACTCTGATGTTATACAAGAAATTTCAGTAATCCAATTGTGTTTCAGGTTTAGGCCCTTTAATGTGTTCCTTGACAAGGATGAGCTCATATAACTTACTATCAACTTATGTTCACTCTTCCTATGCATTTACTCTCAGTATTATGCGAATTAGATATTGTAGCGGTTCATT
>NW_009598906.1:0-282 GCF_000690535.1 Cariama cristata
ACGAAGGGTGTGGGCACAGATTTGTTTTCTTCAGACTTCTTCCTCACGGGAGCATAACGGAATCCTCACGCAAGCCTCCGGGAGCGTTCCTTCCCATCTCCTCCTTGCTGGGTGAGAAGCGAATCAGCGTCCAAGTATTAGTTAGCTAACGCTCTTCTGCGTGCAACAAGCGCTGTTAGAAGGGAAGAAGCAGCAGAGGAGGGCAAACTTGATTACAACATCCCGTTTTAGCTAGCTGTGCTGCGTTTGGGGGAAAAAACGCGTTAAAGTTTTTTTTTTTTT
>NW_009598906.1:311-42140 GCF_000690535.1 Cariama cristata
ATCAAATTTGGCTGGTAAGCAAGCTAGTTTTTCATTTGTACGTGCCTAGCTTCTCATCTTTGATGATATCAGAGAA
This sequence comes from Cariama cristata, assembly GCF_000690535.1. Lineage (NCBI taxonomy): Eukaryota > Metazoa > Chordata > Aves > Cariamiformes > Cariamidae > Cariama > Cariama cristata. The sequence goes on from NW_009598906.1 coordinate 388, forward strand.
GAGGTATGAGATGGTGTAAGATTTTCAGAGGCACAACAGAAAGTCAGCAAGACTTAAAGTGTGAAAATATTGACTATTGTCCAACATAAAGATAATGTTGCAGGAGAAAAAATAAACTGGTTGTTTATTCAATGCAACTGGAAGGAACTACCTGATTCTAAGCAATGGAGTAATAAATACTGTAATCGATCAAGAATGTAGGCATTTCTGTTACTCTTTGCTGTTAGTCTGTTATGGCAAGTGAAAGTTTATATAAATAAAGCTAGAAGAAAACAAAAAAAAAGATAGCCTTACAGGCTTTCTCTAGTGTTCATCCCAGTAGGTTAAAGTGCCAGGGAGACTCTAAAATCTGCAAATCATTAATTCTTTATGCTCTGCTACCTCTATTGTAGCAAAGTCCTGCTGCATTTTTATTTCTAATGTGATTGAAGGTAAATTCCCTCAGTGTGACCTTTTGCTGAGCAGCAGTTTAGTTGTTGCAAGGTGCCCTGGCACTTCTTTCCTGGAAACATATCTGTCAGGTGGGATTTCCAGAAGGAGCCCAAACTCTCCTGTGGTCTTTGGCAATTAGTCTAGCTCTATGAGAGAGAACCAGAGAAGGATTCCTCTCTGGCTTTGTGGGAATGTAGCCTGTGCCCTGAATTTTGAAAAACTTTGGTTTCTTAGTTAAACCTTGGTTTTCATTTCTTACTGCAGATAATAGAGAAAAATGCTGATCCTGAACAAATGCTGTTGTCTTATCTACGAAAGAGACGTATCCTTTTCTTGTCTGTTCCCTTAAGTCACTCTTTTGAGTCAGCAAAATTCTCATAAACTATAATTAAAAGGTGATTTACCAGGTTAAGGAAGTTGTGACTCCCTTAAGATAAACCCACCATATTAAATGATGTGTCTTTCTTAAGCCAAATACTCTTCAGCAAGCTGCTATATTTTTAGCCCAGTTTCCTAAACAAAGTTATATAATCAGGCATGATGTGTGTGTGTGTGTGTGTGTATCTGTGTTCCTCTCCTCTCCCTCCATAAAGAAACTTAAGAACCTTTTGGCCAGTATACTTAAAGCTTCACAGAATAGGAGTCTCCAGGTTTTGTAAAAGTTTCTCTCCCAGGAAAGGGGATATCTTGTGATGAGATGCCAAGTCTGCTGGAATTTTGAGGTAATCTATGTTTTCTTATCATAAGAACTCCAAACAGATTTCTAAACTCAAAAACCACATAAATAGTAAGTAAATACAAACAACTGTGTTTTTAAAAGAGAGGCTTATTCCCAGTGTTCGTGAAGCTATTCCATAATATTCTGAACACATGTAAGGACTCACAGCCAGGAGCAGGGAGCAAATGTGGGGAAGAGCAGAATCTCTTCTTTTTGCAGCTTCCTAGACTGTCTCATGAAACATACCCCCACAGGGCAAGTGATGTACTCTATACTGTAGAATTCACGCAGGAAAGAGTTTTTGTATTTGTCTCAAAAGAAAAACTTAAGTCGAAACATGTTTGTTAGTGATCAGTCATAAGGAGGAGTCTGGAGCAAAATAGGTTGCTGTAGTTATAGTGCTTATGAAATTATTTTCAGTAATTTGAACAACTTCAGACTCCATCGGACTATAAAAAGCAGAATCATAGAATCATTTAGGTTGGAAAAGACCCTTAAGATCGTCTGGTCCGACTGTTAACATAACGCTACCAAGTCCACCACTAAATCATGTACATAAGTACCATGTCTTCATGTCTTAAATATGTCGAGGGATGGTGACTCAACCGCTTCCCTGGGCAGCCTGTTCCAATGCTTGACAGCCCTTGCGGTGAAGACATTTATCCTAATATCCAATCTAAACCTCCCCTGGCGCAACTTGAGGCCATTTCATCTTGACCTACCACTTGTTACTTGGGAGAAGAGACCGACTCCCACCAAGTAGCTCAGTACCAGCCCTACCACAAGAGTTGTACTTCATTGGTTAAAGTGCATAGGGGAGTGAGATAATGTAATTCTGCACTGACTTGTTCTGACACCTTGAAAAATCATGTAACCTTTCTGTATCATTGTACCCTGCTTATAAGATGAGGATAAGATTAACTTTTTTTCAGGAGCCAGTTGGTTTCACCGTACGGTTTAAATGTCAGCTTCTAGTATTCCTGCCCTCTGTTGCTCTAGGTCTGTATGATGGTGTGCTATTCCCTGAGATGCACCTACCCGACTGTCTGAGACCACTTTGTTAGCCAGACAGAGGAACTGATCCTTTTCACAACAAGCCTCCACATATAGTTGAGTTAACATAGCTGTGGGACAGCGAACTTTGATAAAGAGATAAAAATTAATGTCAGGGAACAAAAATATAGGACAGGAATATCTTCTGGTGATGCTGCCAAACTCTTTATAATGTGAAATGATTGCCTGAGTGAGCATGAGGAACTTTAGCATCTTCCAGTAGTGTGTTTTATAATTGCAAGGTACAGTATGATACCTCTCTAAGCATCCTGTCATCTTTTTCTGAGGCTAAATGCCATAGGAATTGGCACGTTAGACCACTATGAATAACTGGAAGGCCAATTGTAAATTAACAAGTAAATAGAAGTGCAAGAAGGGAAGAATCTGTATCGTAAAATGCATTTGCTTTATCTGACAGGTTAGGATGTCTGTGAAAGGGCTCTGTAAAGCACTTTACAGGGGAAAAAGTGGTAGAGCTTAGTTAGATAAGACCTTAAAGCAATATGTGCATCTCAAAGCTTTACTGCAAGTGAAGAATGCTAACCCTCATATTGACAAACTTTTTTTTTCTTTTGGTGATGTGGTGTGAAAAGAAGAAGGCCTGTTTCCCATCCGTCATTCCTGGCTCCTGGTAGGCAGGAGCACCTCTTCCTGCACCTTGTGCCAGGTGTGGAGTTTCTCAGACCTCTCTGTGTACTAATGACACTCATTAGGCCAGCAGAGAACTAACCTAGGAAGAAAGGCTTTCAGCTGGATTAGGGACTCATTCACTAATTAGTCAGCTTGTCATTAGTCAGTTCATGGAAGGGACTGATGAGAAAAGACTTGGTGCAAAATGTCTTGGGTTTTGACGAAGATAATGTTCAGAAGAGGAAGAACAGAAGAGAAGGAAGAAATGAGGAGTACGGCATCTTCCTTTTAGTGGCTGTAGAACATTAAATTAGCTGTTTGTCGATTCACAGCTTCAGATTGGTCACTGTTCCAGATTCATAGAAACGAGCACTTCTCTCATAAGTGTGACTTTTCAGATTAGATGCAAGGTTAGTATCCTGACTATAAATAGGCCTTCTGGGAAAAAATGGGATATTGGTTTTAGTGTTTCATTGAAACTTCAGATATATAGCTATTTTACCCGTTACACATTTCTTCCTTTCATATTTTCACTTGGAAAACTATTTTTCACTTCCTCTTTCTGTCCCAACTTACTCTTCTTCCAAAAGAAGTCAGAATCAAGTTTTCTGTTTTCTTGAGAACAGGATTTTGGTCATGTCATACCTTAGCTTCAGTCTTACTTTCACTGAAAATTTTAATCCAACATAGAAAGGAGTCTGATACCTATGCTGTACTACCAAACCAATTCTATGTTCCTTACCAGTTCAGGAAAAAAGGTGACCTCAAGCTTTTGAGCGGAATAAAGACCAAAAGGAAACCTGATAATTTTTTTTTCCTTAATGACAGCATTTTCAGTCCATCTTACAGGAACTAAGTATGGCTGTGGAGGAGGTGGCTGTGGTGCCTGCACGGTGATGATATCAAGTTATGAGCCAACTTTGAAGAAGATACGGTATCCTTAACAAAAAATTTTGAAAACCACACAGAATTTTATGACTGTAGATACCGTTTCCAGATATGAAACTGTAAAAACAAAGTTGTGAAATCTGTACTTAATAGGAAAAGAGTCCAAAGGGAGGGTGATTATAATCCAAAAGAGAATGTTGTAAAAAACCCCTGTTGATTCAACTCTGTTGTAAATTTGCTGAAATGTCATGCTCAAATGCTTAATTTGCTTGTATATGCTGACAGCTCCTGCAACAAATTTTCTCTTTAGGAGGCATACATTTTAGCACCCTTTGTATTGACTACTGGAACATGGCTCCTACCTGCAGCTCTGTCATATGACTGATGGGAAGATAGGGCAGGCAGAAGTTTGAGTCTTACCAGCCCTTTAATACTGGACTCCCTCCCTCCACCTCACCCACACAAAGAAGGACTTTGAAACTTAAAACCAGACATTCATTAAGCTAAAAGCGAAAATAAATTACTTTTAAATTGAGAAATCTTCAGTCAGATTGTTAAATGGTAACATATGATTGTCGATTGAATATTTTTTAGGTGGGGAAAAAGTCAAGATGTTCCAGTTGTTCCTTTTGACAGCTGCATTACGTTGGAATGCAATGCAAATGAAAATGTTTAAAGTTATTCTAAGAGTCGAAATTAAAACATTCAAAATGACACTTGAAAAGAAACATTTAAACTATAGTAGAACAAAACATTTTATTGCTAATGATGAAAAGCTTTGAAGAAATTTCATTTTGGTATGTTGTTCCCATTTAGAATGCTATTTACTTTACATCAGAATTTCCTTTGGGTCACAAATTTGATTATAAATTTGCAGCAGTAATGCTTCACTTCCTTCAAACAACTGTACCAACCCTCCCTTCCCCATCTTCCTCCTCCAAAACACACTTGACATGTTCCTTGCAGGCAGGAGAGGCAAGAGGGCAATTAGAAAAGACTGAAGTATTAAGGAAGTTATAAATTCTACAGAAGTGTCCTCATAGATACGGGTTTTGTACTGGGCACAAGAGACAGCTAGTAATTGATCCCTCCTATAAAGCTTATTCTCTTCTCCTTCCAAATTATCATAATGACTGCTTTGTAAGTATAAATTATGTATTGATTGACCACAAAATAATATTCATGCATCTTTATTATAATAAAATAATATTCATGTTTTTTATTCTCCTTTATGTTCCAAAGACATTATTCAGCAAATGCATGTTTGCTTCCCATTTGCTCCTTGCATGGTGCAGCAGTGACCACAGTGGAAGGTGTTGGAAGTACAAAAAACAGGGTTCATCCAGTTCAGGTGAGACTACAGTATTGCTGTGTAAGAGGATTACTGATTTCTTCCTTTGTATGGGCTGGCTTGAGTGGCAGTGCATTTAGGGCATGGGAATTTCATATGATGGTGATTCTCCCTGCTAAATGATAAGAGAAGACAACACAAGTTTCTGATGGTTGGTTGATCAAGGCTGATGAGATATCTTACTTTGATACTGACAGCCTGATCAAATAGTTGGTATGTAAGAATTGTTGGATCAGGCTTCTGCTCCACTTGGGCTAATGGCACATCTTGGACGATGCCCCTTGCCCCTTTAGCTGATCTTTCAGTATGAATGCAAAAAAGACAGAAGTCCACTGATGGTTAATTAACTCCCTTAGTAAGATGTGCCTGGACATCGCACCCAAAATAATTATTCTTATCTGAGATTGCTTAAATTGTTTTACTTTAAAAGTCTGCTTTACTATGAAGACAACATTTGGTATGGTGTCTCCCATTTAAAAGAGAGTTCATTGGAATGGTGAAGTACACTGGAAGGGGTGCTATTTGTGGTGTTTCGTTTCAGGAAAGGCTTGCCAAGTGTCATGGCTCCCAGTGTGGTTTCTGTACCCCTGGAATGGTGATGTCCATGTACACTTTGCTAAGAAACCACCCAGAACCAACTTCAGAGCAGATGATTGCAGCTCTGGCTGGTAAATATTGCCACTTTTTAATTTGTAGGTATGTCCTTGAACCGTTTTCTTCAGATACTGTGTGGGTGTGAGTGCATGTCTGTGTGAGTAGACGTGTGCATGTATTTATGTACTCTCTACAAGCTTCCCAGCTACTGGATACAGACCTTGTATTCCTTGTCATTCTCTTCTGGAAAATGAGGCATGGAGCTGTGGATTGTTTCAGGGACAGGTGTTCAAAACATCCCCATATGTGTCTTTTGAAGTGCTTTAAATCAGGTGTGCAAAAATGTTGACATATTGGAGAAGTAGCTACATCTGAACGTCTCTGAGATCCTGTAACATCTGAAGTTGAGAATGTCATAAGGCTCACAGGAGAGCCCCTTTGCGGTAGGCATAAAACAGTCAAATAAGGTAGAGAGATGCAGACCATCTTCACTAAGGGAAAGCGTGAGCATTTATTGCAGGTAAAATAGCCTTCTGTCATCTGTTGTGCTCTACTCACAGTCAGGCCAAAGGCATTTCACGTTACTATGAGGTGAACTTAGATAGAGGTGTAATGCTAACCACCTTCACTATTAGAAATAAGTCAGGGGGAAGGAGAAAAACATTTTGAGTGAGTGAAGAATATTGTACAATCTCTTATTCTCCTGCATACTGAGCCGTAGTCAACATTCCTTCTAGTGCAGCTCTCGAGTATTTCATACTTCCCTTGAAATAATAACCTTTTTCCACGGGAGCTGCAGGGTCCTAAGTCTTGTGACACTGATCTTTTCTGTCTTTCGGAGAGCTAACACTTCTCCTCAAGCTTCAAATACACAAACCTCATATAAAGACATGACATTTTAAAGCCACATGCTTTAGAACAAAGCTTTTTCTTACTGGTTTATTCAGGGAACTTGTGCCGCTGTACTGGATATAGGCCGATCCTAGATGCCTGTAAAACCTTCTGTAAGGTAAGAAGTAGTGATGATAGGAATACTGGATTGTGCCCATTAGTATGTATATGTATACAACCATTGAGATTTTCATCAAGATCATCTCTTTCCTCTGTTAAGAGATGTATGTCTGAGTAAGGTGTATAGTGGCCTAACCCAGTACAAAAATTGATTAACACAAATTAACTTGGTGTCTAATCTGGATTAGGAAGAGTAATCTGAAGTAACTCCATGTGTTTTACTGTGGGCCAGTACTGACATAAATAAAAGTAGAATTTGGGTCGATGGTCTTAGTAATTTATCATGTAATGCAACATGTCAGAATCCTACAGTGAAAGAGATGGGAAGGTGAACAGTGGGTAAAAGAAATAATACAGACCATCTATGTGTGCTCTCTCACAAGGTCAATTGAATTTCGCATAGTACGGATTATTTTGTATTAAGGGCTTCAACATCCAATGATTTTAAGTTATTTTTGAATATCACTTCTTTAACACATAATCCTTCCAATTTAGCTTATTATTAAATTTCATCTAGAACTTTATTGAAATATAAAGAGACACCTATCAGCTTAAGCAGGATTTAACTCATTGCCATTCTGGGCCATATTTCACTAATGGAATATTCCTACTTTAGGAATCCATTTGTTGTCAAAGGAAAGCAAATGGAAAGTGTTACTTGGATCAGGAAGGTGATTTGTTTGAAAAGGAAGAAAAGGTAGGTTTTTAAGTATTTTACCTATCCTATTTAAATATAAAACTTTCAGAAAGAATATTGCATGGCTTTTTTCTTGTAATTGAAGTAAATGCAGTATACTCTGCCATTTTTATCCTCCACCTTATTAACCTTACATAATATTATTTGTAAAATAAGATATTTTATTATTTCTCACAAGAAATTTTGAGATATTTCTAAAAATTAAGGATTCGTTGTGTTTATTGGTATGAGGAGGTTATGATGTGGCAGCTAGTTGGTGTAAGGTAGTTTGGATCTCCAGAGCTAAGATTTGAGCAGTTCTTCAAATTCAGGAATATTAATAGTCTCAGCTCTACTCATACAGTAATCATCATATTGTGCAAGAAATCAAAGCATACGTGAAACTATCTTAAATCAATGATCAGTGATGATCTGAATGTAACCACTGATCTCTTAGGAATCTAACTGCTGACTTGAGTCTGAAGAACTGATACACTCTTAAAAATCAGTTAGGATTGTAATTTTATACCTCTTATCCATACAAATATTTGAGTTTGATCTCAATTTTCTTTCAGTAATATATGATCTGCTTGTTTTTTGAGTACTGTAGGTTGGCGTGAAACCAGCTACTTTCTTATAGTAGGACTGCAGAAAGCCTGTACTTAGTCTTTCAGTTGCTTGTCTCCACACTGTCATTTGTGTTAGCAGTGAACTTTGAGAAACTGTTATGAACATTTCCTTCACCTCAGCAGCTCCAAATGATGCATGGTAATTTAGCACCATATCCAAACAATAATGGAATCACTAATTTTCTACTGACTTCAGTGGGACTGAAACTTCTCATAGTTTGTTTTTGGGCTTGCTTTTTTTTTGGGGGGGGGGAGGCGTTGGAATTAATGGCAAGAGAAAATTCTCAGTCTTTACTTGTTTTCTTTCTTTTTAAGGTTTCTACCAGACTATTTTCAACAGATGAATTCCAGCCCTTAGATCCCACCCAGGAGCTTATATTTCCTCCAGAACTAATGGTAAATTTTGCTGCTTATAAACTATTTTTTTAGCACTGTCTTTTCCTTATTAGTCCATAGTTCAGAATTCATTCTGAAGTCTTGCTTAGCAGTAATCATCAGAAAAACAGTCTTACCATTTTAATATAAATCCAAAATTATATACCTTTTTTTTTTGTTCCAACGAGGTTACTGAGTATTCACATACAAAAAATAATCATATTGGAAAAATGAAGTTGCAGAGTTAGGTATTAGGTGAGAAGACAAAGTAGTAACCTAAACTGGGTTTTCAGTGCAGCACCTGAAGATACAGGTGCTTCTCAGCAAACTGAGTGGCAAACACGTTATAACATTGGCAAAACAATGCATTTTCCCCATTTTGTGGCTTAATAGTTTTGTTGGTCTTTTCTGTGAAAATGTTAGCCTTGGGTAGCTACCCAGACCGGGGAGTGTTTAGCCCCAGTAATTAAAGTATGACAAAGATATAAGCAGCTAAATTAGGGCACTGGAATGGAAAGTGTCAGGCATCCTTAATTATTGACAGCAGTGTGACTCTAGAGCTCAACAGATGACAGAGTGTACCCTCAGCAAGTTTGCTGATGATACAAAACTGGAAGAAGGGGCTGATACACCAGAAGGCTGCGCTGCCATTCGGCGAGACCTGGACAGGCTGGAGAGTTGGGCAGAGAAGAACCTGATGAAGTCCAACAAGGGCAAGTGTAGGGCCCTGCACCTAGAGGGGAATAACCCCATGCATCAGTACAGGCTGGGGATTGACCTGCTGGAGAGCAGCCCAGCGGAGAAGGACCTGGGAGTCCTGGTGGACAACAAGATGCTCATGAGCCAGCCATATGCCCTCGTGGCCAAGAAGGCAAATGGTATCTTGGGGTGCATCAGGAAGAACGTGGCCAGCAGGTTGAGGGAGGTTTTCCTGCCCTCCGCTCTGCCCTTGTGAGGCCACATCTAGAGCGCTGTGTCCAGTTCTGGGCTCCCCAGTTCAAAAAAGACAAGGAACTACTGGAGAGAGTCCAGCGGAGGGCCACAAAGGTGATGAGGGGACTGGAACACCTCCCTTATGAGGAAAGGCTGAGAGAGCTGGGTCTGTCCAGCTGGGGAAGAGAAGGCTGAGAGGGGACCTCATCAATGCTTATAAATACCTTAAGGGTGAGTGTCAAGAGGATGAGGCCAGACGCTTTTCGGTGGTGCCCAGTAACAGGTCAAGGGGCAACGGGCACAAACTGAAGGACAGGACGTTCCGTCTGAACATGAGGCAGAACTTCTGTACTTTGAAGTTGGCAGAGCACTCGCACAGGCTGCCCAGAGAGGCTGTGGAGTCTCCTCCTCTGGAGATATTCAAAACCTCCCTGTGCAACTTGCTGTAGGTGAACCTGCTTTGGCAGGAGGGTTGGACTAGATGATCTCCAGAGGTCCCTTCCAACCTCAACCATTCTGTGATTCTGTGATTTGCCCTAGAAAAACTGAAACTGTTTGCTTTACATTATTGTCAATCTATAGATTCAAAGCCAAATTCTCTGTAACTAGCTGGCTGCTTACGGAGAAAAGTTGATAACTGTGGGACAGGAGTCCTTGACCGTGTATTTGTACCACCAGTAGTTCACAAACTATTTCCAAGTGATTGGTGAACAGTACTGTAACAGACAGAGACATGGACATGCATGCTTAATCTAGAAAGGGATGCTGCTGCCAGTGTCATTGGTGACCTCCAAGCAAGATAATTGTGCAAACACCTCCCTAAGTATTTTTTAATCACTTTCCTAATAATTTCAGCAATTGCAGGATCTATTCCTACTTTTTTTTGCTTGGGGGCTATTTATTATCAATCTTGTTTATTAACCCATTAGAATTAATTGAAGACATTTCACCTGTGCAGTCTAGAAATTCACCACTGTGCAAAGAGCCAGCGTAACAGTCCCATTTCTGTCCAATTTTGAAGGATTAATTAGAACTGCTGTTGTTTAAGAACTTCTTTTGACTTCCAGTCTAGTGTCTGTTAGACCTTGCACCTGTTTGTATGTCTAAATATTTAAATGTGCCATAATTCCCTATCAGAGAATGGCTGAAAATCAACCAAAAAGAACTCTGTTTTTTCATGGGGAGCGAATGACATGGATCTCTCCTGTAAGCTTAGATGAATTACTGGATCTGAAAGCTGCCCACCCCAAAGCACCTGTTGTGGTTGGGAACACTAGTGTGGGTATGTATACAATCAGAATGGCTCCTGTTGCCATAGTTCCAGTGTGCATGGGAGGAGTGGGGCTACATTTTTATCATTCTTCTTGCATTTTCATCCCTAAGCTTACTCTCCACTATGTTGGAGTTGTCATTATGGAAAATGTCTTTTGTCTAAGTCTATTCTTATCTGGTAGGACCTGAGATGAAATTTAGAGGCGTGTTCCATCCAGTTGTTATTGCTCCTGCAAGGATCCCAGATCTGAATGTGGTGAAATGCACGGATGACGGTCAGTAGACTTCACTTTTTTCAGACATAGGAGATACCTCTGCAGTAAGGGATGCTGCTCCATTCTATAGTGCTGAAGGTGTGAAGTGCTGTGCAACTCATTCCTAAGCATGCTTGGTTCTTTCCCAGGTCAAGGAGTCTGTGGCCACCGTCCCAGTGCATGATACAGTTTTGTCTTCGTGACACAGTGCAGTACTTACCTTGGGCCCCATTAGTCATCGTGGTGCAGGGGTTATACAGGTTCTGGTGCTAAGTCATGCAGTGTTTACTTTGTGATTTCTGTACCATGCTATGCTGTATAGCAGAGAGACCCATACAGAACCACAGAGAGGGTTAGCTATACTGCATGCTTGTCTGCATTAGGAAAAAGGCCGTGATTAAACTAGCATAGCTAATATGCATTAACTAATCTTGTTCTTAACCCTAACAGCATTAATTATTGTAGATCAGCGATTTTGTACATCAATTTGTATATTTAAGATAAGCACAGAGATTTTTTTTTTTTAGTTAAAGTTAGACTAGGTTTTAGTTTTTAAATAAATTCTATTGAAATTAGAAGAACTAGAAATAGATTTAAACTTACTACAATAGCCTAAATTACTTAAATATAAATTATGTTGTGCAAGTTTACTGCCAAATTTTTAAGGAAAGTCAAACCCTATATCTGATGAAAATTACTTGCTGTATGCCTGAAGCCACTTTTTGAAGTGGTAAACTGTATTTGACAGTTCAGTCGTTGCATTTAGAATATCTTTTTCATTACAGATCAGTCATCCAGTTCTAGCCAATGACTAGTTTGTTCTTAGCTGAAAAGTAGTTGGGAATTGAAAAGAAGCGAGGAGAATGTTTACTGCTTTTTTAAATCTATAAATAAAACCTAGTTATGAGAAGGTGGGACTTACTAGTTTTGAAATGAGAGATAGGCAGTTTGGTTTGCCAGCCAGAAATAGTATCTCCTCTCTTTAATCGGATTTAAATGCAAAACATGTTTTGATTAAATTTTTGTTTTAAATACACAAAATTCAGTATTGCTTTACTTGATGAATAAAAAGCCATTTAAAAATTATATATCTTTTGATTTATATTTTTGGTTTAACTCCAGTATTCATTCACAACATTCATACATTACATAAATAAAGCCTGCTAATAGTTTTGAATAGAAAGGTGCTGTTTACCGTTTTATAATACTGAAATTTTTTTAAAGTATAATCTTAAAAAAAGAAGTATAACTACTCAAATAAATGCATGTAGTTATAGGTTGTCTTTCTAGTCTGAAAAAGTATACTATATTCAGTGTTAGGACTGTTTGGGTTTTTTTGCAAATGCTACCTACCCATACCTTAGGAGATTAACTAGAATGTACTTACGCAAAGTAAGATCAAATTATGATGAAAATGATGTTTAAAAGTAGGAAGAGCCTGTTGAAAGCATTTTGAAGCTGACTCACCTTTGGGTGAAACATCACCTAAACATTTACTCAGTCAAAGCCAATGCAGGGGAGGCAGTTGGAATGGGCAGCTGGAAGCAGAGAAGGGATTTCCCTTTTAGTAGAAGTGGTGAGCTGTTAGCTCAGTTTCATCATTTCATGAAATTTTATCCTCAGTCTCCTGAAATGAAAGGCCACAGTCCCTTTAATACATAAAGGCCCCTGTCCTTACATTTACCTGTATTCCATATAAGCAGTCCTAGCTTTACAATCTGAACATAGTTTAAAAACCGGGTAATAAAGCAAGGCACACATTACACTTTCATAATCTTTTGGTTACAGGATTAACTCTGGGAGCTGCCTGCAGCCTCTCTCTAGTGAAAAACATCTTGACAAATGCAGTCGCGGAGTTCCCTGAAGAGAAGACAAAAGTTTTCTGTGCTGTCTTGCAGCAATTAAGAACTCTGGGTGGAGAACAGATAAGAAATGTTGCTGTATGTTGTTACTTGCAATAACAATTGTAACAAATTCTAAGAAATGTGAATTTGCTCTTGATCACATGTACAACTTGCATTTTTAATTCTTTTAGCAGTGAATTTTCTATCAAAACATCTTTTTTGAGCTTTCAATATGTATGTTTATGTATAGTCTGTGTTTGTATTGTCAGTTAACGTGAAAATGTGAAGGTGATGGAGAAAGGTGACATAAATGTCTTTTTTTTTTTTTTTTTTTTCCCCCAAGTCATTAGGTGGAAACATCATAAGTAGAAAATCAACCTCAGACTTGAATCCTATTCTGGCAGCCAGCAACTGCATGCTCAGTCTGGTTTCAAGAGGTAAGAGGAGGTAGCCTGTGGTATTGCCAGAGGTACAGGATCCTATTGTATGGGGAGAGAGGAAATAACAACAGGGGAGCATTTGTTAAGGAACCCTTTTCCCACTCTCATACAAGAACACATCTGCAAACGAAGAGCGTGTCAAAGATTCTCATGTCAAGGGTAAGCATTCAGACCAAAGAGATCACATGTGCTTCTGTGGGCAGTGAATTACTATAAGCACTCATAAAACCTCACAATCTGAGTAGCTGTATAACACCTTCCTGGAAGTTTTTTTTTCTGAAACTAAGGCTTTGCCCTGGTTTAAAATCACAATTTGGCCCTGAGAAGAACTCTGGCTTCTTGTTCCTTACAGGTACTTCTGATACAGGAGCCGCTAGTCCAGCACCTTTTTCCATGCCCATTTCCTCAGTTTCCGTCCATCACTGTATATATACTCCGCTCTACCTGCTCCTTTTCTTGTGCATTACCTTACCATTGGAAGGTTGATAAAATTATTGGTAAACATGAGCTGTCTGGTGGCCTGGAACTGTATGGTCTCCCTTCTAGATGGCTTATGTCCTTTTTGCCCTTAATCCATAGTGCATGTTGCCATTTCAGACCATGTAGTACTCAACACCCTGAAATATGTGTTCTTTAAAGCGTTGCTTCTGAGCCAGGATTTCTTGGAGCAGGTGCACAAAAAGTTGTGCTGTGTGATTTCCATGAATTCCTCCTGCATAGGTCGGCATTGAGAGGAAAAATACCAGTCAGAATGTTGTTCTGACAAGTGAAAGTACAAACATTTGCATCTTCTTACTTAACAATCCTAATGGTGTGCCTCCTTATTTGAGTGATGAATAGGATCACTGATTGATATCTCTTTCTGCTAACCTGTCAGAACTTTACTGCTGGGAGGGAGTTTTAGATCACAGGTTTTTAACATTTCTTTATCAAACGGTAGTCATTGAAACATAGGAAAATAGGATTGTTCAAGAAAAGGAGGTTGCAGAAGCACTATTAGTTCTTAGAATTTATCTTAGATCACGGAGTAAGAGAAAATGCACCTTCCTAAATCCTGGCAGGCTCACAGGTGGGATTGGACAACAATCTTTGTGTATGTAAACCAAGTGTACTCTGGATGGAATTGCAAAGGCAAAAATCCAGAAGTGACATTGCTCCTATTCTTACTTAACAGTGTTATTTTTCAGATTCAGACTTCAGCAAAATAAAATTCCTTTACTAAAGTTTTGCTGTCACAGTAGTTGTATTTGAGGAATGAAATTTTAATGCAAAATTATATTCTAGGATGAACAGGTTCCAGTGTCATCATTACATGTAACATGAAAAAGTTGAAGAAAATAATCTTGCTGTAAAGCAGCTAGTCTTGAAATATCATGTTCCTTGAATGTGAGGGAAGTATTTTAATATATGAACCTTTTAAAAATGGCACGGAAGATTATCTGGTTGTAGAAAGTCTTGGGATAGGTCAGGGCTACTGCAAGATAAATAGTGTTTAGTAATAAGAAATCATTTATTTAAAAATGCATTGGACCCCTTAGGTAGCGTGTGAAAGGTACAAAGGACACAGAAGACTAGTAAAAAATACACTCTGACTTCATCTGTCAAACACAGGTGGTTAAATTCCACACTAGTGAATCACTGTGGACTTCCATCTGTACAATGTTGTATACTACCTAAGGGGTCCAATGCATTTTTAAATAAATGCCTCTGTGTTCTTGCAGAATGACAATGCTACTTGACAGTTGTGTTACTGGTACAGTTGCAGTCCTAACTACAAAAGTCCTTGAGCCAATGAATCTTGTTTAATTAATAGAATCAATTCTATGTGTTAAAATATTATATTTCCAGAAGGCTTGCCAGCTTAACTGTGTAGTGATATTGGCAAACCTGATGTAGCATAGATGAAGTTCAAAGGGCTCTTACAGATTTAGATTCCCTGCAGAAGTTTGTCCTCTTCCCTTTTGAAAATTCCATCTTTAATATTATATATCATAGAATGACAAACATGATCACCTTTTAGAATAACCTACCAAAAAAAGAAAGGAAAAGTCAATAGCATTTATTCCCTTCTGGACTCCTAGAAGTGTTCAGAATCTCAGAACAAAATTGAACCCCAATTTTTTTTTTTTTTTTTTACTTTTGCAGCAGTTCTATTCCATTCAGTTTTCTCCCTCATTCTTTATGTTTTAGAAGGAAAAGTAGTGATGACAGCAGCTGCAGAGATTTGGAACAGATTGACAGGAGTGGGGTTGGGGTCATCGTGGCAGTATCAGAAAGGAGGATTGATGGGGGATTGATCAATGCTGCAAGAATTGATCAATGGGGATTGATCTCCCGACACTTTCTTAGGACTCTGGCGTTATGATACTACAGAAGATGGAGCAGTCATTTGTATTTATAGAGTAAATAACTGATAACTTGTTATGTAAACTCTGCAGTTACTATTTACTCGGGAAAGCTGCAGGTATTTCTTGCCAATTAAAATATAATTGATGTATGTTAATTGCACAATTGTACAGAAGTTTCTGGATTTGGGATTTATTTTTTTTTAGGAAGAAAGCGACAGATTCCTTTGAGTGATATTTTTGCAGATGGAATTGATAACAATACCATTGCACCAGAAGAGATCTTAGTCTCTGTCCATATTCCCCATTCTAGGAAGGTAAGTTACTAGTTTGTTTCGATTTGCTTTATGCAGAGTTAAAGACTATTAAATAAAGAGCGGGAGGGGTCATAATCCCTATGTTTAAAGTAACACTTATTAACTGCTCACTTTCTGAATTCCTTACATTTGATCCTGTTAGTGCCATAGTATCTCCTAGTTTCAGCCAAAAAACACAACTCAGCAGGTAGCTGGTGATATGTAGAGAGTGATATTCAGACAAAAGTTTACCCTAAAATGATGAGGGCAGTAGCACTTGTTTAGACCCCCTACAGAAAGGGGTCTTGGACAAGCTGCCATAGTCTCCACCAAGGCAGGCTGCTCACCTGTGATATGGTTGGCATCAAGCAGTTAAGGCATTGTCACCTCTTGAGGATTTTTCTTAAAATGAGAGAAGATTGGACATGCACATGATGCTTCCATAAATGTTGCTGAACATCTTTAACTGGTATTGTGTTTGCAAGAGTGGATAGGGGATCTTATAAGAGAATTGTGGGTCATGTTATCTGGGTACTGAAGTTTTGCAATACTTTGAAGCCTCTAAGCTTTTAAGCTTGTTATAAATGCAACTCCACTCCACAAGATCCCTGTCTTCCAGCTACCTACCATGAAAAAATCTAGGCCATCTGAACTGTGTAGATGATGGAGGATTGGGTATGGGCTGGTAGAAAATCAAAGATGGTAAAGCTACTGAAAGGTCAAAAGAAGGAAGTTTATGGTCTTGAATGCTCAGGAAGTTGAATTTGTGCTCTTCATTTTTTAGTCTTTTGCTTCACATAGTACAATAACAAGTTCTACTTTCAGATACTTACATGTCTGCACTTCTGTCTGATCTTGCTCAGGGGGAGTACGTCTCTGCATTTCGACAAGCACCAAGACGGGAAAATGCTCTCCCAATAACCAATGCTGGGATGAGAGTCCTTTTTGAAGAAGGTACAGACATAATAAAGGATTTAAGCATTTTCTATGGAGGTGCTGTCTCGACCACAGTCTGTGCAAAACAAACCTGTTCGACACTTACCGGAAGGTACAATTTCTCTGCCTTTTCTGTATTTCTGAATAAAGGGACTTTGAGAGCTTGGGTGTACTTCCTTGGAGCATGAAAGTACAGAAAGATTTCATTTGTCTGGCTGATGCCATGTATGTTCAAGTGAATGATCTGGTCAAGCCTTGATAAGTTTTCAGGATTGTTACATTTTGAAGTCTGCACACGGGTGCAGTTCTGGTGTGAAGTCTGCGGAGAGATATGAGCTGTGAGATAGGTGGATGAGGTATAAATAATCAGTTGTGCACCTGAACCCAAGCATTGGTAAATGATGCTGTATCCTATGGGTTTGATAATCCCCTGGTATCAACATTCTTAAGTCCTTCAGTTTGGCACTGATAGATACAAAGTTTGAGAACTTCAGATTTGCCCGATAAACTCAGGAGCACAAGTCAAGCCTTAACCTTTTCAATATCTCTTCATCTACAAGATTCTAATAGTCTCTGAAGTTAATCCCTGACATTCCCTCCCACTTTGCAGTATCTTTCCAAGTTTTGGAGGAAAAAATTTACAAATAATTCAAGCAGTATAAAGCCATTTCTCTAAAGAGAGGCCCACTGGACTCTTTTTGTCATTTAATATGCAGCTGTTTCACTAGTTGACATACTCATTTTTTGCTGCTTCACATGATTATATTTATTCTAACAGATTTATAGTTTGATATCTAGGGTTGTGTATACTATGGAGAATTAACTGTGGTGAGATACTTCAAGGAGACAGCCTTTTCAGAAAACGTAACAACTGTCCAGCACTAATCAGATCCCTTGAAAGCTTCTACAGTTTGCATCAATATCATTATCCACTTTTCTTTAATTATAGGACAGTATCTGCAGAATAGTATAATCTGTAAGACTGTTAAATCAGCTTTAAGGCTGTAATAGTTTTTATTTATTTATTTATTTATTTTAAAAAATGTTGGCATACCACTCAATTCCATTGACTTAAGGAACCTTACTTCTGTGAGCAACATTATTCTACTACACTGTTTTCAAAATTGCAGACCATTATTAGAATCAGTATTTTGGCTTCATTGTGAGCAAGATTATGCCTGTGGTCCATAGAACGAATGTATTACTGCAATTTGTATTTATTTTTTTGAGTCCTGGTCTGATTGTATCTATTATTCTTCCTCACAGACACTGGAATGAACAAATGTTGGATGAAGCTTGCAGACTAGTTATTAAAGAAATTGCTCTTCCAGGCTCAGCCAGTGGTGAAAAAGTAGACTACAAGAAAACTTTGATAGTCAGTTTCTTCTACAGATTTTTCCTGGAAGTATTGCAGTCATTAAAGACGATGGTAAATTAGTTCTCCATGTCTGCTTTTGTGCAAACAAATCAAAGGGGTTTTTCTATCTGTTGGTGCTTGCAATTTGTACAATGTACTAAATATTGTCTTTGGGGTTCAGACCTACAGAAGAACATAAGTGCTTGACTCCCAAAGAGATTGATGGAGAGATCCCGTTTAACTTTTAGGTGGTCAGGTATCTTTACCTTCGATACTAGGCTTTAAAAAAAAATGGAATGATGTTAATGCAACAATATATCAGTGTTGAGCTCCCCAGCCAAAAGAAAATGTACATGAGGTCTTACTCCATCTGTCTGTAGTTCAAAACATAAATAGACAGAATAGAAATAAAGGCTTTGGAAAGCAACTGTAGGTGTTAAACCAACCCTCCTTCTTGTATCAGTTGTTGACTGGGAGAGAACTCTAAAATCTTACTTCCCAATACATTCTAGATGTAATTTACTCATTTTTGTCTTAAATCTGTTCTTATGAGGAAAAAATATCCCTTTTGCCTTTTTCTTCTGTGTTACCTTGAGCTCTTTCCTTTCAATTACCATTGGTAGGTAATTTTCTGTTACTAGGAGTAGTTCTGTGCCAGTTTTGATCAGACCCCAGAACAAAGCTCTTCTGACTATCCCTTTATGTTGCTTACTTTAAACAAGCATATTTGTTGAATCCAATATCCAGTGAAATCTCAAAACTCTACATTGTTTTAAAATTGGTTTTTTAGAGCCTTTCTAGCTTGTGAGAGTCTTGAAGGAGTTTCCTGTATAAAGAGTTTGTATTTAGTGATTTGAGTTGTTAGCTTTTTTAATTGGAATGTTCAAAACGTGAGTTTTAGTAGTAATTCACTTCCTTTTCAGGATCCTTGCCACTCTCCTGGCATACCTATGGAATATAGGAGTGTTCTACAAGATTTCAAAACCAAAATGCCCCAGAGTATCCAAATATATCAGGCAAGTGATTTTATTCTAAGATTGTTCTATACTTTATAAGACTTGGTAAAAAGTCATGGTTCAAGCATGACCCTTGCTGTGAAGTTCAGGTACAAATTTTCCAAAGGGTTGAAGGCAACAGGCTCTCAGTGATTGATTTTAACGGTATCTCAATTAGAAAAACTTTGTCTCTAAAAACAGACTCATATGGGTATACTCACTTCTTCTGAACAGTTCTCAAAAAATAAATACGCTGAACAAACTCTGTTGTCAGACTGCTTAAACTTGGTATATGGCAGTGTGCTACCCAGTTGGAAAAAAAATGAGAAGAAAATAAAAGATCTTGAAAAACCCAAGTCTATAGCTATCTTTATAGTATTCTTGCCTCAAGATACACTTTTCTTAAGATCTCAGAGGGCTCTTAGGTCTTACTATAGATTTGGGAATCAAGATGGAGTTTGTGATGGCTCTCCGATGGAATTAACAAGAGTATTCAAGGACAAGTCAGCAGTAGAGGGCAGCAAAGAACACCTTTTAGATTTTCTGAGGTCACTCTGGCGACTAGACCACGGCAGGAACTCCTGCAAGGATTTTTGATAACCTCAATACACAAGTAAAGATCTCAAGTTTTTGAAAACCTAAAGACAATTCAAATGAAATCTAGGTAAACATATTTTTTCATTTTTATTGTTTTCATTTCATGTTTTGAGTTGTGAGCAATTAACTAGTTCTAAATGTAGAAAAGGAAAAAGTTAGTGTGAACACTGACCCAGAAATTGGAAGAGTGTTCTGAAAGTTGGTAACAATTAGTTGATGTGGCAGAATTAACTGGCAACACTGAATTAACTTTCAGGAAACACTTAGAAAAATAAGGTTAATGAGGCACTAAATTCATGCACAGGTGCAAGGAAATAAAATTGGGAAGGAAATATTTAAACAACGTTTTCTCACTGATTTACATTAATCAGTTGCAATCTGTCAGTGAGGAAGACAAATCCTAGGAAACACTGGAAATAGCTCAAAATACAACACCAGGCACTGGTAAAATACAGAGCAGAATCTTGTGAGAATAATTCAGAAAATTATCAAAGCTTCATGACACCCCAATCAGTAAGGGAGGAAACTATCCTTCTCAAAAAGAAGTGCTGTTTATATCAGTTCTATGTAAACGATTAAGGAAAAAAATCCCATTAGGCAAACCTGTGAAAGGCTCTCGGAAGGCTCCTTAAGAGAAGAAATATAAGAAATCCCCAGGAGCAGCAGTCAGGTCCTGCATCCACATGTGTTTTCAATATTGAACCAGAAGATCATAGTATGAACAGTTGTTCTTTCATCTGATTTTCTGATTACTCTAACAATAACATGACTATTTTTTTTTTAAGTGTTTGGGGGTGGGGGTTGTCTATTTTTGACTATACAGGACATAGAGCCGAGTCAGTCTCCCCAGGATCCTGTAGGACGGCCCGTTATGCACCAGTCTGGAATTAAGCATGCCACTGGTGAAGCCGTTTACATTGATGACCTTCCTTCTGTGGACGGGGAGCTCTTCCTGGCTGTCGTCACTAGTTCCAGTGCTCACGCTAAGATTGTGTAAGTGTTCAAAGGGTCTGCTGTGAGACAACAAGGGGTAATGGTTTTAAACTAAAAGAGGGTAGATTTAGACTTGACGTAAGGAAAAAAATTTTTACAATGAGGGTGGTGAAGCACTGGAACAGGTTGCTCAGAGAGGTGGTAGAAGCCCCATCCCTGGAGGCATTCAAGGTCAGGTTGGATGGGGCTCTGAGCAACCTTATCTAGTTGGAGAAGTCCCTGCTCACCACAGGGGGGTTGGACTAGATGACCCCTAAAGGTCCCTTCCAGCCCAAATGTTTCTATGATTCTATGATTCTATCTGAAGAAAGTGTTACTATGAATTGCTGTCTGAAATTTTTAGAGCAGACTAATGAGTTATGGGTATACAGAACACCATACCTGATACCCACACTGGCTCAGGTACTGGAAGCAATATCGTCACTCTAGTAGAAGGCTCTGTTTGGATTTAAGTGTCTCAGTCTGTATTACATTACGAATAAGGCTGAACTGTTTCTGGTCCATGAGCTAGCCTAGAGCTAACCTAGGTACTTCCACAAAGTTCTGAGCTGTGCAGTGCAAGCAGGCACTGAAACTCAGCTTTACCAACAGAGCTTTGAAATTTCAACTCTGTTATGAACAAAGAAAATTGTTCAAAATGTAGGAAACACTGTTGCAATATTGCAGCAACAAGGTAGCTAAGCTTATCTGAGACTGTATAGGGGTTGAAAATAGGAAGAGGATTTTATTTTGAAAGAAAACTGTTTTCACATGTTTCTATACTGCCAGGATACGCCTATTCTAGCAGTTTGTTCAACATTCAGGCACCGAAATGCACATATCCAAGTTGTCTACCCAGCATTCAGGCAGCAAGACATGTATCCAGGTAGTCTGATTAGGATTAATTGTGATAACAGGGAGAACTGGGGCTGCTAGCTATAGAGTCCTTGTCATATTTCCTGGCTTATTCTTAGGTTGGTGATAGTATGCTGGGTTTGGATGTGCTCTTTTTGGTACCATCAAGGAGCTGACGTCACCCCCATCTGTGTGAGTCAGTAGGATTTATTCACTCTCCTTTGTCATTCTGATCTGAGTGTCCAAAGAGGATGCCTGTAGATGCGCTAGGATCTTGGTGACCTGCTAAACAAGGTGCTATCAAAACACGCCATTCTTATAGACCTTCTGCCGTTCTTTCTGATCCTTCTACACCCGTACGTTCCCATTCGTTCTCCATTTATACTGGTTTTGCCATTTTTATTATAATTCTCTACATGAACTCTCTGTAGATGCTTATTTGTGTCAGTTTGATATCTGTGTAGTCTATGACATCTTAGAAAGTTGCAACTGTAGCATCATAATTGTACCATCATTTTTATTAAATCAGTGCAGTTCAGGCAGTCTAATGGGCCAATGATTTCCCTGTTGCTTCTAGAGTATTTCCTAGAAATGAAGCAGGTTAGTAGAATTTTAAGTTGCCTTTAACTTGCACTTAGCATGCCAGAGATAGAAGGAAAAGACATACCTGAACGTATGGGCAGATCCTGGCAGTACAAGAAACATACCTCTGTATTGTGTTCCCTTCCTCTGTGTAACGCTTTGTAAAATGAATGAGTTACACTTCTGTCTTCCCATATCCCAATCAGGTCTATAGATACCTCAGAGGCTCTAAAAGGACCAGGTGTCTTCGATATCATAACAGCTCATGATGTACCAGCTACAAATGAGTTTTATGATTCCAATGATCCGGAGATTATATTTGCAAGAAACAAGGTATAACCACAATCTTTTTAAAATTTATTTTCTTCATTTTTACTGCTTCAGCCTTTTATAATGAAATTTTTCTTGCTGACTCTTGAATTTCTGTATTGTGTTTATGTTAGGGAACCACTTTAGGCATATGATAAGGTAAATTCTTACAATTTTTTCTCACTCCCTTTTCAGCTTCAAAATAGCTGATATGTACTGTATTCTGCCTAGAGAAAAATATATAAATCAGAAGAATACAGAGTGAACCTCACAAAACCATCTGAATTGTTGGGAGAGTATATTTAATTGAAAGTTAGGCTCCCATTGTCCCTTTTGAATACTGTCTTTTCCTTGATTCCTCAGTTATACTGATATTTCTAATAATTTGTTACCTTCATGGATGATCTAAAAATACAAAAAGTCCTAAGTCAACACAAAACTCTAAAAAGGAAACATGAATAGTGGTTACACAAAAGACGAATATCAGCAGCACATATGGGAATCATTTGAATCTACTGTTCTATTAAGTGATATGTATTTTACAGGTGATTTGTGTGGGTCAGATTGTCTGTGCTGTGGTTGCGGATTCAGATGTTCATGCCAAACAAGCAGCTGCAAAAGTGAAGATAGAGTATGAAGTGCTGGAACCAGTGATCTTAACAATTGAGGTACTAATAATTCCTTTTCTCTTGCTTTTTTATTGTTTTATCTATTTAATTAATGGAAGCAGCAGTTCACACTCTTCACTTGCTTTTTAAACGATTTTCTAAGGAAACAAGGTGAACATGAACAGCCAATTAACAAGTCTGTCAGTCTCCCTATGAATAAATTTTTGACCTTTTGGCTAATTTTGACCATTTGCGATAGGCAACAGTCTCAAAAGTGTTAAGGTCCCACAAGTTTCATAATAATAAATACAAGAGTACAGAAGAACTCTTTTAATGTTCCCAGTGAGGAAAAGACAGTAAGCACACTAGTTGTTTAGAATTCTTTTGGTAGCTACCAGCTGGTCAATCAACCTGTGTATATTGGCTACACGATCAGCTCCTGATTATCTGTAGCATTTTTATCTGTTGTCCAGCTAGCAAGCCAACAAAGTTAGGCTGGAGACATAGAAGTATTGGGGAAATGCGAGGGGAAAGATGTTAAGGATATAGAACATTTTGGAAATGTGATGTGAGAGTCATAGGGAAAATGATCTTATGCTGGGTTAAGGAGACAAGTGGAAGTAAGGAAAAAAGGACATATTTGCAAGGAACCAGCATTAGTTCTGGTAGTCACTTTACAGCTTGTTTCCATAATGTGTGTGGGGTGTAACAGAACAGTCTTTCTGGTAGAGAAAAAGAAGTAGTCTCTTTTTAAAGGCTGGCGAATTTTGCTAGTATTTCATTACAGTTGAAAGTCCAATGAAGTCTTATTATAAATAAAGCAAATCATACTTAATAAATAGTTTCCACTTTTACTTAGTCCTTCTGATTTCTTCCCCTCTTAATGGCATTGCTCTTTGGATGATGTCGTTGCATTCTTGTTCTGTGCTCTCCTGGTCACTTGCTAGATGCATGAGAGGGAAGAGTAGGTTGAATAAACTGATTACATCAGGAAAGAATTGCTGGAACTGAATACACAAACTCATCAACAATGACAGTAAAGTCATGAAATACAGTTGTTCATTGACTTTGGTAGCTGGCAGTTCAAATCTCTGAGGAGAATGGTGTTTCTCCTGAGAGTAAAATACCACACCAAGCTGAGAACCTTTAAAATACTTTAAAAAAAACTATTTATCTTTTTCTCCACTGCAGGAAGCGATAAAGCACAACTCGTTCTTTGAGCCAAAAAGAAAATTGGAACATGGAAATGTTGATCAGGCATTTGAAACTGTTGATAATATAATTGAAGGTAAACTGCAGAATACATTTGGTGAGAAGTTGTCCGTATTTGGGTTTGTCTGCCTGTTCTTCAAGTCCCAGTTCTAGCTTTTTTCCTTATAACCATTAGGCCTGAGAAAGCTCTTGATCACTGGGAAGAAAGTGTGATTAAACCTAGTGGTCTCGTGGTCCTGCTACTACATTCAAGCTTTCTGCATCCTCTGTCCTTGAAACAGAATCACAGAATAATTAGGTTGGAAGGGGGACATCTAGTCCAACCTCCTGCTTAAAGCAGGTCCAGTTAGAACAGGTTACTAAGAGCTATGTCCAGTCAGGTTTTGAGTATCTCCAAGGATGGAGATTCCACAACCTCTATAGGCACCTCTTCCAATGTTTGACACTTTCATGGTGAATTTTTTTTTCTTATATTGGGTTGGAATTTCTTGTGTTCATTGCCTCTTACCCTTCCAGTGTGCATCTCTGAGAACAGTCTGGCTTGCCTTTCTCTGCACCCTCCTATTAGGTAGTTGTAGACAGCAATAAGATCTCCCCTTAACCCTTTTCTTTTTATGGATGAATAAATCCAACTCTCTCAGCATTTCTCATACATCCTGTGGTCCAGACCCCTGACCATCTTGATAGCCTTATTCTTGACCTGGTTCAGTATGTCCATGCTTTGTTTTAATTTATCTGTGTTTTATTTAATGTTGTCACCACTTGTAGCTAATATTGGTTTGCTCTTAAGTTCTGTTGATGCCACTGGAACAAGACCCATTTAGTAGTGCAAGGAGTTTAATCTGTGTTTTTATTTTAGATGTTGCTCCTTCATACCAGAAGTATCAGATTTGACACCAATTACCATAATTTACATGATGATATTAGTTCTTTCCTGGTTCATTTCTTCTGTCCTTTTCCTTCGGTAACACTTGTGTTTTTCTCTTTGGACCAGGGGAGATTCGCATTGGGGGACAGGAACACTTTTACATGGAGACACAGAGTGTGCTTGCTGTTCCAAAAGGAGAGGATAAAGAAATGGATGTGTATGTGTCAACACAGCACCCAGCAATTATTCAGGTAATACGGAGTGTTCTCAGATAAAGTGGTTGAACCTGTGACAATAGAGCTTTTTAAGTTTGGTTTACAAATCCATCTTAACAATTTAGAAGCAGTAGGAATGTGAAATTGCACATCTGGATTATTCAACAACAGCTGCTTTGTAGTACGGCTGTATTCTGATAAACACTGACCTATGTGTGAGCATAAGGAGGAAGTAAAAATCTCTTATTTTCCTTTGAACAAAGTACCTCATGCCCCACTATTATAGGCATGAAAAACTCCCTGTGGAGTGCTGAGGCTCCTCCATCCCTCTTAGCTTTCCATTGAGGTGAAGAGCAATCAGCACCATGCAAAGTCAGTCTGCTGAGGGTTTGATCAACTCTAATAGCTGTAGGTGAGACTGCTGCTGCATGCCAAAATCACAATCATAGAATGGTTTGGGTTTGAATGAACCTTTAAAGATTATCTAATCCAACTCTCCTGCCATGAACAGGGTTATGTTTCACTAGATCAAGTTTTTCAAAGCCCAGTCCAGCCTGCCCTTAAACACTTCCAATGATGGTGCACAACTTCTCTGGGCAACCTGTTCCAGTGTCTCACCACCCTTATTGTGAAAAATTTCTTCCTTATGTCAAATCTAAACCTACCCTGTTTCAGCCTAAAACTGTTGTCCCTTGTCCTGTCAGTACATGCCTTGGTAAAAAGTCTTTCTCTGTTTCTTCTAAGCCCCCTTTATATCTTGAAAGGCCACAATAAGGTCTCTCTGGAGCTTCTCTTCTCCAGGCTGAACAACTCCAACTCTCAGTCTTTCTTCACAGGAGAGATACTCCAGCCCTCTGATCATTTTCATGATAGTAAATGGTAAAGCAAAGCTGACATAGCATATGGTCTGCATAGCAATAGCTATGGTGCATGAAACTGATAGTATTTCAGACTCAACACTGGCATTTTGTGTTCAAAGCCCAGTTCAGCTCCTTTTATCATTTCCATTATTATTGTATTGCCAATAGCCAAGAAGCATGAAGAACTTTGTGTCTGAGAAAATTATTTGAAGCAAGAACACTCCTGATACTAGCAAGACCTTAGATTATTAAAAAACAAATTGTTTTATTGGAATTAAAATTAAAATCAAATTTATGATCTTAGTAATAAAAATAATAAAACCTATGTTCTAATCGCTTTTTCTTGTACCTGAAGCTTCTTACTGTTTAGATAATGAAATCCAAGGGTATTATTTTTCACTTCTGTTCATGGCCCTTTCACAGTCTCTATGGTAGACGTTTTAAATAGGAACACTGTTGACTGTTTGTTGTAATCTTTTTCTTGGTTTTTAACCTAGGGTAAAGGAAAATTATTTTCATCAGATTTAAAAAAAAAAACCTAGAAACATGTGTGGAACTCTTTTCTAGGAAAGGTTTTTTTTCAGAACCTAACTTTTAGGCTTAGTTTGAGCTAGCATAAAAGATTAAAACTGATTTTACAGGAGATGGTAGCCGCGAGTTTGGGCGTTCCAGCCAACAGGATCATGTGCCATGTTAAACGAGTTGGTGGAGCTTTTGGTGGGAAACTCCTGAAAGCTGGCTTACTGGCATCAGTTGCTGCAGTGGCAGCAAACAAGTAAGTGCGGTATGTGTGTATTGGGACATAAAGAGAAACCAGGGTGAACAAGTTTTGCATTCTGGCTAAAATGCTTTCTCCTTTCCCAGAGTTGCTAGCCAAAAAGTCATAAAATCCTGACTGTTCGCATTTTGTAAGACTGTTCAGTGTATCTCTTTGTTTTGTTTTGTTAGACCACTTACGTTAAGCAGCTCTAGCCTCACCTAAATCAATGGGACTTGAAGAAATTTATATTAATATAAGCTAAAAATATTCTTGAAACAATTGAGCATTTCAAAAAGACCAGTCGCTGACCACTGGGGCTTCGTATGTACATTCAGAACATGACGTTGACCATCCAGATGTGAACTTCACTGGCACAGCAAGATGCAGAAGGAAGAGTTCATGAGTGGAACTGTTTTTAAGAACAAGTACTTCTAGTTCAGTCCCCAACATCTTTCAGTCAGAATTAGCTTAAATCTATTAGGTATTATGTTTTTGCTAATACTACTTGAATTAGTTTAGGAACCTTAACACATAAAGCTCCATTCTCCACCTTCCAAATTTGCCAGGACAATATTGGCAATTAGCTGTCAGCGGATAGTAACCTCTTTTGTAAGCATACCTGATTTGCTGCAGAATGCACACCAGGCTACATCCTGTCATCGCCAGAAAGATCTTGTAATCCAACTGGTTAGCTCAAAACATTTCTCTTGTTACTACTGCCATTGTTGTGCAAATTGCTTTTGATTATTTTTGGTCATGTTATCTGTGTTTTGATTAACCAAGCCATGCTAAAAATAATAATTTTTTACAGTTTAAACAATCTTTTTTTATTGTTAGGACCTTATTTTACATCTTATGTCCGTTTCTTCAAAATGGTTATGCATTTGTAGATTAATTTTCATATTTTTATTATTATCCATGTTTTGGTTTTATTCCAAGGTACCTTACTTCAGTATGATTACGAATAGTTAAGAGGTGACTATTTCTTGCTTAAAGTTGAATGCTAACTGCTGTTGCCTCACTTAACACTGTGCAGTCTTAACACTGAAACAACAATTTTCTTCAGAGGATGTTTGCACTGAGTTATCTTGTTGGCTTTCAAGAGATGAAACGAAAATTCTGACATGATTGTAAGTGCAAAAAATAAAAGAACTCTGGACATAGCTTTAAGCCTGTATTTAAGCCTATTAAAGTTAAGTTTAATCTAAATACATGTTTATATGCATGGCTAGATCTGGGTACATGATGAATAGCCATCTTGTTAATAACATCTCTTATTTGGACTGAAATTTGACTTTTCTTTTTATGGTTTAGAACCAGCAGAGCAGTCCGTCTTATTCTGAGCCGAGGGGATGATATGTTAATCACTGGTGGCCGACATCCTTTTCTTGGTAAATATAAAGTGAGTGCCACAAGAATTCAGTGAAAAAATACTTGCCCATATTCTGTGAATCAGTATTTCAGTGTTACTGGTTAATATGTGTTCTGTTAATGAAAATGAGTATAATCAATTCAATTTTAAAATGAAACTACTAGCCAAGAAACCAAGAGATAAAGTTGCTGTACAACCCTTTCTCTGCTTGTGCCTCTATCTCTGCAGGATTTTGTTTTGTTTTTTTCTAGTCCCTTTATGTACTTTTCCTTTTATAGCTCTTTCTGTCTTTCTCTCTGGGAATGGGAAGCTAAACTAGCACAGACTACTGCAGAGGTTTATTTTAAACTGTCCATATGGTTAGGTTCACACAAAGGAGCATCTAGTTTTTCACAGAAATAGTGTCATACTGGAAAACTCACCCTATGGAGGAAATTAATCTCTTCCCTGGTCATGCACTGTCATCAGTCATAACTATTCATTTAGGACAATTTCTGCCTACTTTTCCATCTCTACTTGCCATGGAAACTATGCATGCCAGCCTCCATAACAGGGTTCGACTCCAGGTTTCTGCTGAATCGATAAGCTGAAAGATAGATTCCTTTGTAACAAAGTACTTTTTATTAATAGCGCTACAGCTTGAACTGGATGGCTCCAAAGAGGAACCCTGAACAAAGAAATCCCTGGGCAATTATACCCTTACAATCTAAGTTCCCCACCTCTCATGCAACAGTTCAGACCAATAGTAATATTAGGGTCTGCGGTCTTCCCGTTCTTCATTGGGTCCTTTCATTGTCTCTAGGAGGGCCGTTTCTTTTCTTATCTCAAAGGTTGCAGCTTCTGCTGGCGATTGTAGCTTCCTTAATCTTCTGGCTTGAACCAGCTCTGAGGCCTTGCTTTACTTAACTAGGTAAAAATTCGACATACCTAGGTGAAAGTTCACAGCTTGCAGCTTAAGGCTTCAGCAAATTTAGCTACTAATGCTAAGCAAGTTATGCTAAAAAAGTTCTATGTAAGTAGCATACCAAATTGCACAACAAACTATGTAGGTAAAGTAAGAGAGGTTTTATATGATGCTTCCCTAAAGTTGAAAATGAGCTGTAGCTCATGTTGAGAATTCAGGAACTGTTCATGGCAACAGGTGAAGAGAGATATGTGAGGTAAAGCTAACATTTCTTTGTTAAGAAAAAGAAATGTCCTACTCCGTCTGCCAGACACTATTCTTACAGTCAGAGTGGAATTTGACTTTGTCTACAGAGAACCCTCCTAGATGACACACTTATCAGCCATCTCAGGCAATACACAGGAAGCCACTGGGCTTCCCTGCTTCTTCCTTTCCCAATGGGGTGATGTTGCTTATTATATGCCGTACCTATACAGATCACAGATGCCAGGTGGGAAAGTCAGTATCTGAGGAACATTCTTTCTCTTTTGCCCTTCTACAGTTTCAGTGAATGCTGCCCTGAAATTAATAGTGGAGTATGACCCTAATTGTGTGGGTTACATTCATTTTCAAAATATACAAGCACTGAAAATGCTGAATGAATGCCAAAATCTAAATAGGTTATTGTTGGTCCTTCTAGGTTGGCTTCATGAATGATGGTAGGATCAGAGCTGTGGATGCCAAATATTACATTAATGGAGGATGCACCCCTGATGAATCTGTCCTGGTAAGGATTTTCTAAGCTGACAATTCTTATAACATGAGAAATCATTAGCTGGAAAATGATGAAGGCAAAATTCCCTTGCACATGTATTGCTAATCATATAGCCTTTTGATGTAGGAACTGTGGGTTGTTGGAAGATCTACACCTAGTAGTTCAACCTTTCCTTATTCAGTTCAGTGAAGCACTATACTACTTTTTGGTATTTTCCTACATGTTCACTTCATGAATGGTTTCTCAGGCTTATTTTCCCATTTTCCCATTATAAACATGTCCACTAACAATATATTCCTTTTAAAATACATAGTACCTGCACTTGTGCCTGCCTAAAGCTTTATGTCTGCAAGACTGGGAAGACCTTTCTTAGCCTTCAGAAAATTCATAGTGGTAGATGTCCTGTTACTGTCTCTATGTGTTTCTGTACTGGATCTGCATTTATTGTGCTGTATACATCAGCTCCTCACTTATAGGTCTGCAAAGTACAAAATTTTGCTTGCTTTAATATCAGTCACGAGCTATTTGTGTTTGCATAGGCTATTCTAGCTGTAACTGGAATGTTTGTTGAGGTTAGTACCCCTCATCTGCTTGTCGTTGCCCCACCTATGGGTATTTTCTGCACTCTGAAATCTGTCAGTGTAATGGCACTCTGTAACCTGACAGTGAAATCTGTCAGTAATAGCCCATGCTACTGCTGCCTAACCAGGTTCTGAAAAATAACCTGGGTTAGAAAAAAATCTGTGATTAAAAGCATGTACATTAATGCAGATCACGTCAGAACTATCTTAAGATGAAGTTCTACAGTGATACAGTGAAGCTGGTGGACCTAGAATTGGAGACAGTGATAATCAGCTGAGTAACCTTTCCACCCAGCTCAGCTGCAGCTGAAATAGCACATGTGGTAACAGCCTAAATCTCTAGCATCACTCCTTAATTAATTAGACCAATAACCAGTGGTCTAGCTGTGTGATTCCATTTGATTCTAGTAGTATAGCATTAATAATTCAACACTTTTAAAAGGATAAATAAGTTTATTGGAAATAAAATTATAAGCTTTACCAAACTTACAGTCCCAGGTTTTTCTGGTCCAGTGTGACTTATCTGTGTGTTCCCAAGACAGTGGTTCGGGATTTATTCTTTAGAGAGGACCTTTTTCTATGGGAGCCTAGCCTCAGAGAGAGCCGAGATGCTTGATGTTCGTTGTAATAAAGACTGGTCTTCCAGCATGGAAAATGAGTACCAGTAATCTGTGCTTAACTTAGTTATTGTTCAGTCAACAATTAATAATATGTTTGAAGTCTCTGTGATTGCATCAAGATTAGAACAGACATTTCTGGGAAGAAACTTTGGCATAGCTAAGAGTTGTATTATAACAATACATTGTATTCACTCTGATTTATCAATAGCCCTCTTAAGACTGATCAGCTTCATACACATACTTACTCTGAAGTCCATAAAAGTTGTGGTCATAATAAAAAAAAAAAAACAAAATACGACTCCCTTGGTTTGGTTTTGTTTTGTTTTTTTTTTCATTCTGCAAATAACATTTCAACTTATATTTCCTAAGTGAAAAAGTAGCATTATGAGACATTATTCATATGCACAGTTATTACAGCAAAAACATCTTCAGTTGTTTCTATGCAGATATATTTTAAAGTTTATTGTTTAAAGATCAATAGGGACAGTAGGAATACAGGCTTAAATTTGGCATTCTGAGAAATCTACTTGATATTGACGGGAGCCAGTGGCTTCTTCATCAGGGATCAAGACATTTTTAACTTATTTATTTTGATACTGACTCCTAGAGCCTAATTTGAGGTCTCTGAAATGGGATTTTCCTTTTCTTGTGTTTTTGTGTTTGTTATGTGAAATCTCTGAAAGAAAAATGTAAGAACCAGAAGACACTGTAGACTGCAATACATTTGATTTCTGGTGGAACTAAACCTTCACTGTGAATTTCCATAGGATGTGATAATTCAGAATGCTTTCATCAGTTCCTTTCATAGCTCCTGTTGCTTTAAATCTAATCTGCCTATTTTTAGTTCTGTGTGACTTTTGGTATTAATGTAGGAGCAAAATCAATCATAAAATGAAGTATCTGTTACATCCTTAACTACTGACCAGTACTCAGCTACTAGTAACATCAGCTGTGTTCTGTGAATATCAAAAAAAGAACTGAAAACTAATATGCTGCGTGAGAAATGTATGAATAAAATCTGTATGTGTGCATAAGAGTATTCGTACTACCAGTGATTGACAGAAACCCAATTTTAAAGCTAATTGTCTCAAGTTAAGGTCTTTATATGAGATGAGGAAGATTTGAATGTGAATTTGAAAGAAGCACTGTTCTGACATTTAACTAGACCTATTTGTCCCTTACCTCAGGTAGCAGAAGTATCCTTATTAAAAATGGACAACGCATACAAGATTCCCAACTTGAGATGCTGGGCTTATGCCTGCAAAACAAACTTGCCATCAAACACAGCATTCCGAGGGTTTGGCTTTCCCCAGTCAGCACTGGTGACAGAAACTTGGATAACAGGAGTTGCAGATAAAACCGGTCTATCACCAGAAAAGGTGACGAAATGAAGGCATCTTCTCTCCTGAAATGAAGTCTATGCAGTTGGAAAGTTAAAACCCTTTAGATTAGCTCAACTGTTTGAACAAATCTTTTCTAAGTCAGACATAATTTCTGCTAAAATCCGAATTTTTTTAATCAATGTCTGGTTTTTGAATGAATAGCATGCTCTTACAAACTGAACCAAACTGGTAACTGTTCAAAAAACATACTGTCATCTTCTTGTTGTCTACCAGTCCCCCCAAATGGTCAGTCTACCTTTAACAGGATTGTGTGATAGCTGTTAATTTTATTATTTCAGATTAGGGAAATAAATATGTATAAGGAGAACGAGCAGACACACTTCAAACAAAAGCTTGATCCACAAAACTTAATACGGTGTTGGAAGGAATGTATGGAGAAATCTGCATACTACAGTAGGAAAACAGCTGTCAATGAATTTAACAAACAAAATTACTGGAAGAAAAAAGGGATTGCCATTGTACCACTGAAGTTTCCATTTGGACTAGGCGCACGTTATCTTTCTCAGGTTAGTTTCTTTGAAGAATAACTGAGCTAAACTTTTTATCCATAGAAGATTACAGTTACTATACCTTAGGATATAAAACAAATGTGTTATCTTTCAACTTCTGGAAAACTATCACACTCTTAATGGTTGTTCCCTGAAGGCTGCAGTAGCTTCTAGCTCTCTTCAAGCTGAGATCAAAGTTGTTGGGCTTTCAGGACCCAGGCACCTTGGACCCTGCATACTTAAAGGCCAGTCCTATCTCTTGTGAGTGGTATCAGTATAGATGAGTTGAAGACTTCTATGAAAAGTTTTTGAAGACTGATGGCAAAGTGTTCATTGAATAAGTTACCCATTCTGGAAACAGCACTGAGCTTACTCTTTCTGACCATGGGGGTACTATGGGATGCTGTTCCTAAAGACTTAACCCTTTGATGTTGTCAAAGACTAAGTTTAAGGAAGAAAAGAAGGACAGTAGTATTTTTGATCCTTTTATTTTTTTTAATGTTGGTGTCCAGTGCTTCTGGAATAGACAGCATTTTACCAATTGAAAATTAATTGACTGGCTTGTGTCATATCAAACTGTCTAGTCAAGACTACAGTCACAGCGTCATTGTAATCTACAGTGCTACTTCCAGCTGAGTCCAGGAGGAAAGCCTCATTCAGAACCTTACTGCTGTGTCTAATGCTGACAGCCTGGCCAACCTATGCTGTTGAAAAACTTGTGTCCAAAAGTTCTCAAACATCACTGAGAGAGAAAATGGAACTTGCAGCAATTTGCATGTGCAGCCACTAGTAAGGGAGCTTCTCCTGCTTCTTTTGGAACCATTGAGATACTGTTGCCAGGTGTAGATCTATTTCAGGATCTAGCAACAGAAAAAGCAGACCTCCAAGGATTTGTGTCTTTCTCTTTTGAAGTTCAGGAAGAGCAGGGACTAGCATTCCAAATTTTTCCTTCTATTCAAAAGCATTAAACAGATAAATTGAAATACACTTCAAAAGTGTGTCTGTCTTTTTTGATTCATCAGTTCATTGCCATATACAAAACATTTCTCACTAGTCTAATGTTGATTTTGTTTTTCTTTTTTTAGGCTGCTGCTCTGGTTCATATTTATACTGATGGGTCTGTGCTTCTGACACATGGTGGAATTGAAATGGGGCAGGGTATTCATACAAAAATGATCCAGGTAACAAATGATCCAAACAAATAGTACCTTGTGTTTTACCTGTCATGTAGATAAATAGTGTGAAGTTTTTCTTCTTGGTTAATTAGTGTGCCAGTAAAACAGTTTCTTTATCAGCATAGTCACTGTTTCTTTGAATTGACAGAGTTAGAAAGCAGATACCTTCAATAAGAGTCATAAAGATAGTAGGAAGAAAAAACAGATTGCCTGGTTTTTATTCTTCCAATGGTATGTGAAGAGGTT
Organism: Cariama cristata; assembly: GCF_000690535.1. Lineage (NCBI taxonomy): Eukaryota > Metazoa > Chordata > Aves > Cariamiformes > Cariamidae > Cariama > Cariama cristata. The sequence goes on from NW_009598906.1 coordinate 34,798, forward strand.
TATTAGAAATAAGAGGGTTTGGGTCTGATCCCATAAAACCCATGGTAAAAAAAGACAGTCAGTATTAAGACTAGTATAAAGTTCAGATGATATTATTATGATCATACTTGTTTAATAGATAACTGAGAAACAGATCTGTAAATATATTTATTAAGTCAATGAAAGCTTGAGATCTGTGCCTGCATAATTTGCCTTAAATCATACAGGATATAAGCAGCAAGATCAGGAAGTGAATGTTGAACTCTATAGTCTCAATCCAGAGTTTGAGTACAGCTAAAACATTGCCATTCTTTTCTGTTTCTTTGTACTCACAAACTGGGCAGAATGATTTCAGCTGGAGACTAGAAGAGGATTTGCTAAAACTTTATCTTTCCTGGCATCACTGACTTCTAGCAAGTACTGGGGAACTGTTGGAGTGTTTAGAATGTTTCTAAAACAGAGAAGAATATATTGTTCTTCCTGAAACAGGTTGCTAGTCGGGAACTGAACATCCCTATGTCACGTATTCACTTCTGTGAAACAAGCACAACAACTGTTCCCAATGCATGTGCCTCAGCAGGATCTGCAGGGACAGATGTCAATGGCATGGCTGTGAAGGTAAAGAGTAGTATTCAGTTTAACAAAACACCCTGTCCCTCGTGGTATTTAATGCCTGCCAAACTTTGAGCATTAGTGATCCCATAGAAATTGAGATTACCAATAATGCTACTGGAGGTTGCGAAGAAGCAGCATGATGGTTTCTCAGTAATGATGCTTATGGGTTTTCAGAATATAATCTGAGCTTTCCCCAAAAGGCTTGTTTGACAAAATTGTTGTTTCATCTAACAAACTAACTAGTCCCATACAAATCTTGTACCCTGTTCCTGTTCTAAATCTGATACATGCAGATTCCAACCCTTGTAACTTAACCCTTTATAACATTTGTGTCTATGCAGTTAAAATGGCACCTCCTATCAAACTTTTTCAAAGCAAGGTGACAGTAAAGCATATGCTAACTAAGTACTAACTAGAACATATCTTGAATAGTACCAAACATATCCGTGTTAATTTTGTGTTATATTCTCCCGACTTCTCACCAGGATGCTTGCCAAACTCTTCTGAAACGCCTGCAGCCTATCATCAGCAAGAACCCAAAAGGGACCTGGAATGATTGGGTAAGAAATGTGAATCCTACTAAACATGTTTGTGTACTTGCGGAAACTGTGATATATGTATTGTAGACTACCAGTCTGCTCAGTCTAATAATCCTAAAGCTGAAAACTGTAGAAACAGGTTATTTCACAGAAAGATGGGAGTGTAGGTGCTTAGTCTAGATACGTGGGAAACAATCCCCAGATCATATCTAGTTGGAAAGGAGGGGAAACTATCTGTGAAGTCACAGTTGGAGGCACAGAAGTTTTTAATATACAAAAAATATCACCTTGTGCAATAACATGACCCACCCCAGCTTACCCTCAGACAAGCTGTTGCCAAAAGATTGTCAGGATATGTGTGTACAGTGTCAGTTTTCCTACATGACTGTTCTTTATTTTTACCAAATCAATAAAGAGAAGCCTTCTCAACTTCTTCCTTCCACCTCTTTCCTATATGCAATCTATTACAGAACTGCACAAAAGGTAGCACAAATCCTTGCTCCCATTGCTCTAATATGTAATTAGTTATAATACTAGTTACATTTGCAGTAGAGTAGTACAGGAGTAGTGCTAAAGCTATTTATATAAATGGCCCGTCTGCTGCCCATTTGAAACTGGAATAGAATTTTAAGGCTAGAAACTGAATTGTCTTAACTAAAAGCTTTCTGCTATAATATCAACTATTTTTATGAAGATATGACTGAGAATCTAGTCCTATGTATTGAGATGTTGAAAGAAAACATGTTTGTTATGTCGTCTTATCCAGCATTGCTTGTTATCTGTGGCCTAATGAAAAAGACAATCCCTGCCTTGAGGCATTTACAGATCCCATACAAGAGGGTGTTTCTTCTCAAGTGATTAAATACTGTAACAACTGCAAAAATGTAAACATTTTTTTTGCATTAGTAATTCCTAGCAATAGCAAATAATTTTGGAATACATGTGGTAGCTTGATAACTGACAGCTATTGTATATAAAGATAATCTCCTCTAATAGGTGCCAAATTAATTTGGATAATTCAGACACACCCAAAATATTAGCAGAAACGGCTGACCTAAGACAGACTGTTAATGCATGCAGAGAAGTAATTTTACATCTTGTCAAGTCAGTAGATTGCAATTAATTAAAAATTAAAACAACAAAACAAAATAACTTGTAAACTGAGTAATTCTAACATGAGAATCACTGAAAGGAAGTAGATTTGGGACCTCATACTGTCATTTTTACCACTGGCAGAAGAACACTGCAAAGATCATTTCCCTAGTCAGGTGTCATTTTTGTGCAAATAGGCCATGAAGATCTTTTATGTCAGTGACTTATCAACCAGATCTGTTCAATTGACAAAGAGAGACCCATTTCTATTGAACTTGAGCAGAAAAATTGAGCAGGGCCCTTTCTGACTATGGCATTACCAGTAACAAAGATTCTGGAAGAACACTACTGTTGACGGGTCTATTCCTTATTGTATTGACAAAAGAATTCAGGTTGCTCATCCAAAGGTGGTTTAGTTCTACAGTATTAGGCACCATGTGCAGCTAAAGACACTTAACTTGGGTGGTGTTCCTTTCTTTACAATTTGTTACAGTTTAGTTTTTAAGTAAATATATGTAAATAAGTAAACATATATAAATTAAGCAAATATATGTATGCCTTGTTACTTTATGACTCCTTCCGTGATTTACCACAAACACTGCTATATTTTACAGATTAAAGAAGCTTTTGAACAGAGTGTGAGTCTTTCAGCTACTGGCTACTTTAGGTAATATATTTTTGTTCCTTAAAAATGCATTGGTTATACCAGGACTGATTTCTGAAGATAACCAATGCTGTGAATAGAAGATCCTCTCCAATAGTTCTTTCTAATGGCTCAGCTAATGTTTTATGTAAATCTTTGATATATAGGGGGTTGGAGTAATTAATTTTAAATTCTAATTTATGCCTAACCCTACATGGACTCTCTAGAAAGTATCAAAAGAATATTTCATCCCATCTTTTCTCCATGATTTGGCCATTAGCAAACAAAAATCATCAAGAAAGTGACTGCTGCCCATAACAGTACGTGGGCAAAGTCGGATATAGTTTATTTACTGGAGGCTGTATTGCTAAAAGCTATAAATACTGTTGTACTACAGATTATTTACACTTTTACCCACAAACATGATCACACTGAGTTGTATGACAGGAGGAGCAAGTGGCAGCATTAGAATATTTATCCAGCACACACCTGTAATTAGCAAACGTGCGCTTGTGGAAAATCAGGCTCTTTAAAGAAAGGAGAATTTAAAAGGCTGGGTAACCTTAAAAGAAAGTTATGGTAATTTTTATTTATTTTTTTTTAAAACTAACTCAGGAATCAGATGCCATGATTCAGCACTAACTGAAAGCTAGGGGGGGACTCAGTGCTTATATGGGAAGTGGGGTTGCTCACTGACCCTAGTTTTGGAGTCATTGTTTTGTCCTCTGCTTCAGAAAATTCCCACCATATATAGTCTTACATATGGATTTATTCACAACAGCGTGCTATAGTAGGACATGGTAATCTTAAACACAATTCCCACTGCTCTCTCGCAGTGCAGTCTCGTGGTCCTTTTTCTCTGAATTCTTGCAGAGTGTTTATAGAGAACCAGAAAGGAAAAACACCTCTGCTATAACTCAGGTGGGATTCAAAGCAAAGCTTCTCTCCTAGACTGCTATGCCTTGTATCTTCTCTCCCTCCACCTGTATTTACCTACTTATCAATAGCAACTTTTCAAGTATTCAGGCAGTCTGGAGTAAGAGGCACTGTGCAAACCCATACTTACTTAAAACACTGAGAAAAGCCCAAACAAAACGTCCCTTCCTGCTGTTAAGTCTGTTCAAGTATGTTTTCTGCTTATGTAGCCCTTTAGGAATGTTGATATCTCCAAAGTAATGAACAGTCATACTTTGCTATTGACATTTGATGGTGTCCAAAAACATCTGCAGACCTCTGAGCCTCAAATCCTGTTGATCTAGTTCTTATCCAGTCATATCCTCTACATCCAAGTATCTCAAAGCTAGCTGAGGTAGATGGGGTGTGAGAAGCTGAATATGTGGATTTTGTGTATCCCTTTTTCAATGCATGGTTCAATGGTCTGAATTATACTCTAATTGTTTTATGGGGTATAATTTTAAATATGCTCAACAAAGACATTTCAGTCGTGTATGGTCAGAAAATATGCTTTGGTCACATAGCTCATATGGTTGGGAGATACCACATTTCACTGTCCTCTTGTGTCCATTAAATTTACCCCATCAGTCCTGACTACTATTAGTCTCCTCAGTTAGTCCCACTCCCTGCTAAGTAATTACACCTTTATTTCTATATTCCTGTTTTGGCCTTCTCATTCTGTAGGCAGTTTCTGTAATTTTAACTCTTTCATTTATCTCTGGTAAATTATTCTTTCATAGGTCATGACCAGTTTTCCTCCCTTTTCCTGAATTCCCTTATGTACTATTATCTCAGCAACCATTACCTTAAATTTGTATTCTGTACTTGATTACCATGTCTTTATTAGTATATTTCTGGGATTATGCTGGTTATAGTCTCTCCTGAACTGAAATAGCTTGCTTGTCTGCTAAATTTTGTATAAATACCAGATCCATCAAATGTAAACTACCGGAGTTCTGTAGGATTTCATGGAACTTAACTGCTGGGGTTCTGACCTGTTATTTAAGATTTCAGTTGGAGTAGTTTCAAAATTTCATGTGCTCATCTGCTTTGTTATGATGCAAACATTCATAAATTTTCTTCTTGTGGACTTCATCTCTTCCATCAGAGGATACAATGAAAACATGGATTGGGAGAAAGGAGAAGGACAGCCATTCACATATTTTCTTTATGGAGCTGCTTGTTCAGAGGTTGAAATTAACTGTCTAACAGGAGATCACAAGGTAATAACTGAGTGTCATGAAAGTTTTGTAAATAATGTGAGTGATGTTTGTTTGTATTACTGAATGCTCCAACAACCATTCAGGTTTTACATTAATAAGTCACCTGTCTTCACATGATAATAAATATATCAACAGTGTAAATGCAGATTACAGGTGGAGCAGAATGAAAGCTGTGCAGTGTTAACCAGCTTTTCGCACATCTGTGTTAATGCCATATGAGTTCACCTTTCAGGTTATGGCAGGCATCTGACATATTCTTTACTTGTTGTCTCCCAGTTTGCCGGCAAATTACAACAGAGCTACATATTCTATTTCCAGGTTTTTGACCATCTAGTCAGCTGAAGGTCATGTCATAGATTGCTGATCATCTACCCTCTAACTGTACTTATTTAGTGGGGATTTCCTTGTGCAATAGGGAAAAACGGGCAGGGCTGTCTCCGGCTAAACTTCTGTAAAGTTGAGACAAGCCCATTTTGCTTGTAATGGGATATTGGAAATTACTTGGAAATTGTGTACATGGAGGGGCCTCTATCTTAGCATATATTATTCCACTGAATACTAACTAACGCACATTATGTTCTAATGCCTGCACTCCATGCATCTCTCAGTAATATGCATTTGAATTTTATTGACAGAACCTCAGAACAGACATTGTTATGGACATTGGATGCAGCATAAATCCAGCTGTAGATATAGGACAGGTATGTGCCAAGAATTTCCTGCTGTCTTATGTCTATTACACTGTCAGCCTTATCTGAAGTCAAGATTACCTCATTAATTCAGAAAACATTGATGTCTTATTAACTTCTTAATGTTATAATTCATAGATCATATTAGAAGGTCCTTTATTTGTAGACTTGCCCCATTTGAGTCATTGTCAGAGCTTTGTAGATGTCAATGAAGCTTTATTTTTACCCATGTTGTCAACCTGTACTACCTCCTGTATGTATATATGCCCACTATTTTCTGGTCTTAAATCCTGTTTGTGATTTACAGTCTCCAAATTCTCTTGTTGTTTGACCTGCCATCTCCACTTGATAGCCGGGGAACAGCTTTATTCATTGCAGGCTGCTCCACAGATCTCATCACTTCATCATGAAAGCATTTGTCTCTGCCTGGTGTGAGAAAAGAGTGTGAAAGCTTTTTCCATCATGGTATCCCCAAAATGTTGAAGAATCCCATCAAGGAAACAGGAAAGAAAATGGCCTTCTAGCAGCTAGTGATACAAATCGGTTCTCGCCAAAGTTTTACCCATTTTACCAAACAGGAGAACATATATGCTATTTCTTTTCTTATTTAAAGATTGAAGGTGCCTTTGTTCAAGGCATTGGACTGTACACAATGGAGGAATTAAAGTACTCTCCAGAAGGAGTCCTCTATACCCGGGGTCCAGATCAGTATAAGATCCCTGCTGTTTGTGATGTTCCAGAACAGTTTAGTGTTTCCCTGCTGTCATCTTCCCAAAATCCTTATGCCATCTATGCATCCAAGGTAAGCAAACCATCACCGGCCCCAATTCTTAGATCCCAGGACAAACAGAGAAATTACTCTGATATCAAACATATAAAAGTTTTCAGTTCCTCTTCTTCAGCGTTTCAAACAAGTGTCCATAAAATTGTTTTATTTATGACATCAGGGAAGCTAATATGAAAAGACATAATGTGGGATATTACTGCATCTTTCATGGTTGGCAAGTAGTCATTTTAGGATTTCATTAACAGACCGTACACTGAAGCTGCAAGCTGAATTTAAAAGCATACTTTTAAAATGTGGTGATAAAATGAAGGGTTAGAATAAAAATACTAAAGAAATTGATGGAGAAATCATAATGATTATGTGCAGCTTATATGTGTTATGCAATAAGAAATAGGACTGTATGTGTGTATTTTTATGAGAGATTGGCTCAAGTATTCAATTGGTATAATCGTTTCAATTTACACCAGCAAATATTCTGGCCAGTTTCATATAAGTAGTAATAGTAAATCAAGATGAAGGTAATTCAGGACCTGAATTTTAGGAAGGCCAACTACCAGCTCTTCAAGGAGTTAGTTAACAGGACCCCCTGGGAAACTGCCCTCAGGGACAAGGGAGCAGAGCAGAGCTGGCAGATTTTCAAGGAAATCTTCTATAGAGCGCAGGAGCTTGCGATCCCCAGGAGAAAGAAATCAGGTAAGCAAGGCAAGAGACCGGCATGGCTGAGTCGAGACCTGCTGGTCAAACTAAAGGCCAAGAAAGAAATGCACAGGCAGTGGAGGCAGGGATGGGTATGCTGGGAGGAGTATAGAGAGGCTGCCCGGT
>NW_009598907.1:0-10705 GCF_000690535.1 Cariama cristata
TTCTATGGTGATCAGTGATTCAAAGGAAGCTCAGTATTTCTATTAACAAATGCTACTCCCAAATTTTGAGTCATTGTAGTCTGCTCAAATTAGCATATACCGTCAACCTGGAGCTTTCACCTCTATTTTCGCAAACATTGGTATCTTGGGTAAAATGTCTGAGTCCATCCTTTGGTTTTCTACAAGCCAGATCCAACTGAAACTGGCAGATCTGAATCTCATTTTCATTGCTTCATCCTTATGTAGAAGGTTATAAACTGTTTGAGTTAGGAAAAAAAGTCTTCCTATAGCAGTTTATCTTTTCCTGAACATGCAGGACTGGCCAATATCAGATCAGATTGAGAAACCATTTAAGCTAGTCTGTGATGACAAGTCCCATACTCTGTCTCTCCATACTTCTAAAAGGCACGTAGTTTTGGAATGGGTTGTTATAGGGTTTTGTTTTGGTTTACACCTTCTCTCCGCTCCCTAGCCTAAAGAAAATGTTTTGGAGATCTTTTCTGTTTTGATTTTAAAATCACCATGTAACCTTGCAGTGTTCATCACTTTCCCTGTATTATTGCTGTAGACAGTGTTAAGATCCTAGCTGATTGAGTTTATTGATTTCCGAGTGATCGCTTGAGTGTTATTTCACATTCACGTTCTGTCAGCATCGTGTAGACAGCCTGTGTTAGAGAATTTTGTATTTATTATACATGAAACTACTGCTCTGCAAACTTCCAATTTGAAGTCATTGAACAGATGTAGGAACACAAGGGACAATATGCACAGTCTCTCTACAAACCACTTTTTGTTTGAAGATTTCAGAAATTAAAAAAAACCACATATACAAGTGAGAAAATTTGGAAAAGTATATTCAGGGCAGATTTATTTCTTATTTTCTACAGTAACTAAGGCATATCTAAGAGCACAGCCATGTAGTAGTCTGGAGGATTATGGGAGGAAGAAAAACAAAACATGCTGTCCTGAATTCTTTGTGTAGGCTACTTTTTTCCATAAAAACCTTTCATGATTTGTTACATGTAACAAATCATTTTTATGTCCTCTAGACCAGTATTTTCTAATTAGTGTTGACTTTTGACTCTTGTTTCTCAACTGTATACTGACTCCAGAAACCTACTGCAAACCTCAGCCCGCTTTGCTCCTCTGCAAAGCTCAGCAATAACATTTTATGAAGACACATTCAGAAGTGTCATTGTGATATTCACGACTAGACATCTTCCTTATGCCCTAGAGCAATGCTACAACTTACTGGAACACCTTTCCCCTTCCACTTGTCTCTCAGCTATTTTAGGTAACAGCCAGTTAATCCTTTTCTCTAGCAAAACCCCTCAAAGGGCTTGCCCTGAGCTGTAATGTTGCACTCTCTCTAAAAGGATCCTCTTACAATGTAGTGACCAAAATGTCTTATAAAAACAACTCAGAAATATGTTACGCATAATGTTGCTACTACTTTTCCACAGACCTTGACATTACCAAGTCAATGCATGCCAGACAATGCTGTGTCTATCAGCATGACGCACATTAAACTTTCCCCATTGGGTCATTTCATAAAGCAAGTTTTAAGAAATGCCAGGAAATTGCAAATCTCTTTGAAATCAATGAAATCCAACAATCAAAAAAAAAAAGCCAGTTTTAATTTTTAACATTATGCAGAGTTTGCACGTTCTTCAGTGGGACTCTTGGGGATATAAGATGGGTTTATATCAGTCAGCAATTGCCCGTTCTGGACTCCTTAGAAAGCTTATGCCATTCATTTTCCTGTTGCTTAGTTGCTGATAATGGTCACCAGGAGCAATGTTTTATAGGGAGAGGAATGGGGAGTTGTGTTAGACCTCTGGCAAAATGCTCTTTAAGGGAAAAACTCAGATTACCCACTTTGAGCACAGAATTCTATTAAAGTAAGTTTCTCGTGTATCCAGTATTTTTTCTTTTTTCCTTTATCAAGTATTTTTTCCTTCTTATCCTAGGCTGTGAACTTCAGTCTCTCACATGATGTAAACAGCAGCTAACCAACCAAGAGCTACATCTATCTTATCTGTCATTAACTTTCAATTTTCCCATCTGCCCTCAAACTGGGCTATGGATCCTGGAAATACCAGTCTAATCTGTCAGCAACTTCCCTCTGTTTCTCTTAGTCACTCAGTCCAATCTCAGATTGGTATTTTTGTGTTCTTAAACAATTACTTTTTCTTATATTCTTCTATGAAATATCGTATCTTTCTGCTGTGACTTTTTTTGTTGTTGTTGTTGCTATGGCTGTGTTGCAATTAGTGATGAGTCAACTTTAAAAAGTTGGTTCATGTTCCCCAGGGTTCAGGGTTTTATCTGTCTTTAGTGCAAACCACAGCCTCATGACACAACCCACAGGGGAATATGACCATCCACTTACACAACCATAGTTTTCATATGAACCTGTTTTGTTTCTAATATTATTACCTCATTTTATAGTATACTGATTGTTTAACTCAATTTAATTCTCATTGGTGGTTGTTAAAACTTAGTATATTTTATTAGCTCCTAATAATGTTTGGTAATGTTCTTTCTTAAAAGTAATGATTGGAAATCTTAATTTTAATATAATTGCATAATGGTAAATTATGAAGCTGGGCCAATTTACTGGGATTTGAGGCAGCCTAGCCATTTCTGCTTTTTTAACTGATTTCTTTTTCTAGTTACTGAATGAAGGTTAAAATAACCTTTCAAGATGATAGAGGCGAATCACCTACAGAAACACAATGGAAGGTGATTGTGTGTGTGTGGTATGATAAAAGACCCAGAGTATTGCTATTGCATGACAAGCTATTATAATAGACGTGAGTGAGGTCAAAGGCAGAAAAACCAATGATTAAGATGTATTGCCACAGAAACAGGAAATCTTTTGGGAAACATGCAGTCTTGAACCAAATGCCAATAAATGTAACAAAAAGTAGACAAGATACGTGTTAGAGAGATGAACGAGGGGGATTCATGGGCTCAGGAGGTAAGTGGAGAGTGTTCAGGAAAAGAGGATTCTTGTGACAGCGTGGTAGACTTTTATCCAACAGTGTAACAGGCAATAATGTTAGTCAAAACAGATATTGCAACTAGAAAATAAAACATTGTTTTCTTCTCTATCAGGAGAACAGAAAATAGCAACCTCAGCTCTGTCAAAATCAAAGCAGCTAACACTAGTATCCACGCCTTTCCTTCTGTCATGAAGGGCACTTGTGCCATTTCCTCATGCCTTCTTTGGTTGGCTTTGCTATGGCATAAATGTTGCTTGATGGATCTGAGGTAGTCAAGTGCAAGGAGAGCCGAGTGACTAATGATATCTATGGCCAACTTGCTGAGGATAATTTTTGTTTTCCTTTTCTTTCACAATGTGATGTATGCTGTGACGTGGCTCTAAACAAAGGCAGAAAATTGTGCACGTATCTAATAAACTGAAAAACAGGTCGTTCAGCTTAATATTTAGAGTGACAATTAAGGTAAATTGTAATGAGTTTAGTATCAAATGAACATTAACCTCCCAGCTTCACCAAAACTCTGCTTTAAACTACCTGTGCTTTGTTCTGCTGATATCTGATGCCCAGGAAGAAATGAGAAATTTAGAGTGACTTCCATAAATCTTCACAAGAGGAAAAAAAAAAATTTTTTTAAATAAAAAGCATCTCTGCCAGAAAGTCTCCAAATATAGTTTGGTCATGTTTTCATTAAGTCAGTGGTGAGAAACCTGCTGTCTATCGCAGTTGTACTGTGATGCAGTCAAACAGACAGAACTCCTTCTTCTGAAGGGGAAGAGTTAACTATGGAGACAAGCCATCGCACACAGCCTTTTTGTCCTTGAACGGCCTCTCACGTTTATTCCAAGCTCAGCTGAGTCTCGGCTTCATACATTAAATAATCTACAAGCCATGCCCAAGTTTTCTGGGCTCTGCATTCATGTTTGTATGCCTTTTGGTAGTACTAAACTAGTTGGAAGCATTTGTTTCTCATGACTAACTGGCATGTAAGATTGAGTGCACGTTTGAAATCCAGGGTATGGAATGGAGGAACACACAGGCACTGTAAAGCACGTTACACTTTTTCTACTTTAAATCCTACTTACCCCCACTGCTACCCCTGGAGAACTACAGTAATCTGGATTGAAGATAGTAATAGCACAGTAAGTTTTTTCCTTGTGTCTCTTCCGTCTTGTTTGCTATCTCTAATATTACACTGAGACTGAAAATTATCAGGGGTGGGGTTCTGTCATAATAGCACAATCACTATGATACGGGAAATACGGCCTTTAGATGCTATTCCATAAAATTCAAATCATAGCAGTAATAATAAATGTCTGTCTTGGGTAACTCATGAAGTCCACACACAGCATAGCATTATAAACATGTCCTCTTTGCTGGGCTTCATTTTGTTAATGAAATAACGAACAAGAATGCAACAGAACATTCAGCTCTAACCTTCTCCCCAAATTCACCTTATGGTTCTTATTCCACCTGCTACATCCTCCACGTCAGCTTCTGTAAGATGGGATAACAGCCCGTTGGCATCATGCCCTGCCTTCCCATCACCTTGGACACAACCACTGGCCTAAGCTGTTTCAGAGAAACATTGCTAGTTATTGCAAAAAGATAGAATTACCCAACTGCAGTGTCTGTGTGCCTCTAAGTCTGACGAACCAGCTATAAGCAAAAGATACATCAATTTTTATCATTGGAGCTCAGCAATTCTAAATATCTGTTCTTTGCTTTTACAGTGAAGCCTTGTAGTTGCAGAAGAAATGTTTGCTTTTCAGATCAACTTACAAAAATGGGAAACTATAGTTTAATAGTTTCATCTCTATTCAATTCTATATGGAATTGAACTGATTTGAATGGTTTTAGTGTCTTTGGCCATTCATGGCTTCCCTAATTTGTAGTATTTTCAATGTATCTGATCTGTAACTGTATTGGAATGTAATTCTGATCTGTCAGAGATCAGAATTTAGTGCAAAGGGAGGTAATTGCAACTGCAATCAGTAGTCTCTGGCTTCCTGCAAAGGGATCCATAGGACAGCCCATGCCAGGACTGCCCCATTTGTATGCCTGTGCTCCTGTAATGCAGGAGTTCAGCCCTACCAACAGTATTCAACTTTGTAGAGCTTTGGGAATATTTGGGATATTATCAGTCGCTATCCAAGGGGGTTTTATGACATTCCTTTGATTGAGGGAAACGTAGATATGGCAAACAAATACCTGCACTCTGTTTATAAAAATGTTTTATTTTAGATTTTGTATTCTTTCTTTAAAAGTACTATCAACTGGGCATTTCAATTAATTTTAACTAGTATATTTTTGCGTGAATCTGGTGAACAGGCAAAAATCTTTTTTCCCTGCATGATCATATTTAACAAGTCTTCCTCCTTACAACTGATACCTTTCAAACAGCTGTAATACTGCCAGCTGTATTCTTACTGTGCTCTTACGTAAACAGAACCTGGCGTTTAAAACTTGTACTATTCTTTCATTCTGGCAGAAGTTGTTTTCTTCACGCTCTTAAAATTATTTTTAAGCCATTGAACTCCCAGTCGTACAAATACCAAAATTGCACAAAAAGCCAAGCAAAGTAAGAGCGCTGATTTGCCATTGGCAGTGAGGAGGGTGAGTATTTTCATCGGTATTGGATTCATGGCACAAAGTCAATAGTAAAGCAGTATTTATAGAACTTGGAGATGATTGTAAACATACTTCAAAAAATTCTCTTCAACAGCACTCAAAATGTAATAATCAGTGATCACAAGTGCTTGAGTTATTTTCTTCTGTTATAGCCAGGTGTTCTTACAGAACTGTTCTTGCTGTTTCCATTCCTATATTAATATAATTTGGCTGCAAACAATAAACATAGCAGAGAACCAATTAATCAGGCATGTTGCTAAAGTGCAGACTCCAACAGTTAGCAGCGTTCAATACAAGGTTCAGCTTACCTCTGAAGCTTTGAAATACTGTCTATGATGCATGTTTAGTGCTTCTGCATCTTACACATGGGGTTTTTTTAATGAAAGTGTTCCAGTAAGAGAAGATCTGTATGGTCTTTTGGGGCACAAAAACTACTACTGTGGTTTTTTTAGTGCCTATTCACATCCATCACCAGAACTTTAAGGTCGTGCTGTACTGGAATTAATACCTAGTTTAACACTTGTGCTCTCTGGTAAAACTAGTTCAGTGGCCAAACAAGAGGAGTCTTGTTACTAAAGCACCGCAACTTAACAGAGAAGGCTGAACACAGACCAGTTAGCTGCACACCAGAGCACCGAACACCAAAGAGGAACTGTTCACACAACACCCAGAGACCTTCCTGGAATGCATAGATACTAAAAATATGTATGGATATAGCCATATCTATTTTACCCACCAGTAGAAACTTCTGCTTTGCAGTGAGGAATTGGCTCAGGCAATTAGAGAGGCACGAAGATGTAGCTGGCTTGAACCAGTCTCCCCCACCTGCATCCCACGAGTCAACAATTTAGTCAGAAATGAAAAAAGAAGTGGTAAGATCAGGATTTTTATCTGAAACGTGAGCCTTAGTTAAACTGTCCTAGGGACAGCATTGTTCTGCCCTCCCATGGAGAGATGCTGTCAGCTCGCTGCCTGGTAAAGCTCTCTGTTGTGGAGGAGAGACTCAGGTACTGGCAAGTCAAATTAAATGAGAAATCATCTGAATTATGCATGTAGAATGTGGTGCAACTATATATTTTTTCCCTGTCTTCTCAAACAAGTTCAGCTAGTGATGCATTTCAATTAAAAATAATGAGGTATTTGGAGATACTTCAAACATCCACGTTACAGATGATAACTTCAAAATATAGGACCAGCTCAGAGGACACACCTAGAAATGGCAGCGAGGAATCAAACTGAAAATAGTAAGTTCATTTCTGATAAGATCCAGTTTATGGCAAAGCAGCCAAATATAGGGATGACATAGTCTTATCATGATGAGTAAGCCAGCTCACAGTGGAGTTAAAGCCAGTATGAAACTCTCAAGGACCGAAAGGCACTGTAGAAGACAAGGGGGACAATTTGCTCCACGGACGCATCCTGCTCTATTGAGATATTGTTAAGGGAGCCTATAACTTCTTGGTGGTCATAGGAGTGTGACAAGATACTGTATCAGCTGAAGAAAATCTTCAGTATAATACCAGTACTTCTGCACCCAGCAAATTTTTCTGTAAGAGGAGTATGTCTCATACAGGGTAGAGGTCTGCTTTCAAATGCACCATGAACTCTGCCAGGAGGACAAAGCAATGCCAAAACTGAAAAAGAATTACTAACTATTGGAATTGTATCAAAGAGAACCTGTCAGAAAATATGTGGAGTACTGGTTGATGTGATGTGTTAGCAGAAATACTATAAAGTGTATTGCTTTTTTAAATTGCACATATCTTGAAGCCCAGTGTGCAATAAGACAATGCAAAGTCGGTAGCTATCAGGGCTTTAACTGCAGTCTGGGAGCCATGCTGAGACACAGAGAGGAGTAAGATACAGCTATAATAAAGATCTGAGATTGGACTACACAACTGGGATAAGAGAGAGATAGAATACTTTTATATTAGAGGAATTACAGGAGTAGCAAGCGCTACCTGTACAGAAAACAGTTAATCAGAGTCTACACCTTCCTTGTCTGAGACACAGATTGCATCCGGAAGCTTGTAAGATCAGTTCACAGTAAGGTGATTGTAAGGTGTTCATGTCCACTTAAGACTGAGATCTGCATGGCAATTTCCTACACGATCTGCTTACAGACAGAGGCTAAGAGAGAGGTAAGAACTAATATGAGCCTTTTTTTGAGGTTTTAGTAAGTATGACAGGTTTAAGTATACAAATGGGAAATCTCCGTTGTGGTACTTCTCTTTGTAATTGGTTTTGTACAATCAGAAGTCTTCAAAGCTCTATCACATGAACAGACTTTGGTTTACAGTCCTTACAGTTGGGACAGTATTTAATAGAGAGAGTGTTCTGGTCTTAACTTTGGTGCCTCCCTGGATTACCCACATGTCACAGCTGGTCAGAAGCATGAAAAGAGAGACTTTTTTCTGAATCCCAGGTTGGGCCTTGAGCCACCAGGCAATACTGCAGATACTGTGATATCTTCTGATATTGTCATGATGCTTTATGGTGTGATTTTCCTACAGGCTAAGCTAATTGCATAATGTTTTGTGCTCAGACTTGAAGTTATCAAATGTCCATACTACTCTGTCACATGGAGATTTCTAAACAACACCGCCTGTGCTGAGAGCTCTCTTCAAAATGGAACCTTCCTCGTTTATCAAATCCTTATTCCTCAGTACAGTTTGTTAAATCAGATTATCTATCACTATTTCACACATGGTCTCAGTCTACATGTTCTTTAATATCCAGGTCATGAGGGATGGTAAATTCTTCTCTGTTCAGGTTAATTTTATTCCTCTTTTATTAAATAATTTATGAATTATGGTAGTTGGGGCAGATATTACATGCCATAGCCTCAAAATGTGTTTAATGAGCTACTCAGCACCTGCAAAACCTGCCTTATCAGCTGTTGTCAGCACCTTTCTCATTTGCTATTTGTCTTACTTCCTTAGCCTTGACCTTTAAGGTTGTTCACAGCTGTTGATTTGCATAAGGGGTAAACCAGTCCTGCCCGTGGAAATGCAGCCACTGCCACCAAGAGAGGGGGGGAAAAAAAAGCTAATGTGTTTTGGTTGGAATTGTTTCTTCATGATATAGTGTCTTTTCTATAGAAGACCTGATACAGTGCAGTTGTCTATGTATAGATTCATTTGAAAGTAGGAACAGCATGCATAGAATCAGTTTAGTGGTAAACATAATTCACCTAGAAGAGAGAAGTAGCTTAATTTAGCCCAATATTTTGACTCTGTCAGTGGCTGATTGTCAATGCTGAGGGGTGAGAGATGTACAAGATCATCACAATAGCTAACAATTCCTGTTTATCTTGGGTATCATTTTGTTCTCGTTAGAGTTCATGAAGCAATTTCATGTATTTTGTTTTCACATGCACATCAGTATGGGGTCATAGTCACTGATTCTGCACACACACATGTGTTTGTTTAAGCATGGTAATAATTCTGCTGAAATGAGTGAGTCTTGTCAAAGCCTGAAGGTAAGCAAGGAGCGTTGCAAGGTTATGGCTTTAGTTAAGGATGTCCAAATAATGGCCAGAGGGCTGGATTAAGCTTGTAAGGCAGTTTTTCGTGGCCTCTAGAAATGCTAGCTGGCTAGTTGGAAGGCAAACAAAACAGAGGATTTTGCTCTGCATGCAAAAGCAGATAATACCTGGCAAGTTTTTAAGTGCTGTATTTTACCTCCTGGATGTGGTTGTCTTGGTCTGACCCTCCCAAGATAGCTAGTATTAAGGAGGTGTATGAGTGAGAGGGTTTAACTGGCCTGGCCAGTCAAACATGAGCCTTGAAAACAACCACACCTGCATGATCTTCAGCAATTTTGGACTATTTGATTTTGATCTCAGTGCTTGACAAAATAGCACATTCGTCCTCCAGTGGATGTCAGCTTTACATAGGATTGTTGTCCCTTAAAAATTATTTTTCCAGACTGTTCCTTAGTACCATGCTGCTGCTTGTTTTTTCCTCTCATTTTAAACTTGTGTAACTCAAAGTAAAGTTTGGTCCTATATATAAATCTTGTGCTTGACAAAATAACAAAGAAGCATTAACAAAAGGTAGTAGTAATTGCAGCATATCCACACTAATTGGTAGGTAGAGTTACAATATACTGTATGCAGCTAAGCTGTGTCAGAGCTACAGAATTTCTTCTTGACATTACCTGTCTACTACATGCAAATAAAACTCCACCACAAGAATGCTCATGCTGGAAAATCAGACATGGGGAAGATTGCTTACAACATGACGGCTAGTCTTTCCTCCTTTTCTCAGTCTTTTCACTTCCATCTCTGTCCCCTCAGCCAGTCCTTGTTTCCTCTCTTTGTAACACCCGTTATCTTCCATCTCCAGATCCATTCTCAGTTGTTGAACTCCCTGTTGGGGTTGCATGTGGGGTGTACACAGGGGAGTCAAGAGAGCTGCTGCCCTCCTGCCGGCAAGTGATTTTCTTAGCAGCACACCTTGGAAGAAAGAGGTGAAGAATGAGAAATTGAGCTGGCTTAATCAAAACCCAAGAAATAAAATCTGGGAAATAGCGAATGTGGGAGATACATTAGTGAGAGAGTCTCCAGTGCTTTTGCTTACTGTATGGGGAGGTACTCAAATATGTCAAAGAATAAAAAAATAGTTTTTAAAATGCAATTTCATTTGCTAGAGTGGAAGGAGGTGGATGGCTGTAGTCTCTGCTCTTTACTGATTGTGTGACTGAGCTAAATTTGTCCAGCCACTGCAGACAAAACCTATAGAAACTCAAAAGGGCTGATCAACAGAGAGAAATTATACAGATCCCTAGATGATCCCAAAGACCTGCACCTCAACCCTACAAAGCAGGTCCAATTCAGATGATAAGCCTACTGGTTTCTATTGAGGTACACTGAAAGCACAGCCCCCTTTTCTCCTCTGCCTCATGACCAGGATTAGATCTTGGGTTAAATCATGTGTTGCCTTCAGTTTTGCTACTTTGGCAACTTCATTAAAGCCTGCCATTAAAAGATGTGAGAAACATTTTGAGAGTCAATAGTGGCCTCAGAGTGGATGGCAACAAAGCTTTGGGTAGTTTTTCTTTATTTG
>NW_009598907.1:10749-46520 GCF_000690535.1 Cariama cristata
AATGATATCCAAGAAGAAATTGATTTATACAGAGTAGGATCCAGTCTCATATCTTTTAGAATTTGACTGACACCTATATTAATACATTTGAATCATCTTTCCTTTGCCATTTTAGAGGGAAACGCCTGAATAACAAAAACAGAGACAAACTTTCAAAGGCAACAGATGAAAGAATAAAGCATTAGTAAGTAAAAAAAAAAAAAAACAAAACAAAAAAAAAAAAAAAAAAAAAAAACCCAAAAAAAACCAAAAAAACAAACAAACAAAACAAAACAAACAAACAAAACAAAACAAAAAAAACACAAACAACTAAGTGATTTGTTAAAAAAAGCAGTAGCTATTGTGAACAGATTAGTACTCTATTGAGATCATTCATGTTTGGCAGTAAAGGTCAGAATGGTATCACACGGCAGTTCTTCCACCTGGGTGTTCAAGTTAAAAAGATGTTTTATGAGAAGTCCTCCTCTGTTATCAGACTCTTAAAGAAGGCTGCTGCTTCAGAGTGCTTTGCTCCTTTGCTATTACATGGCAATTTTCCAAAGGCAGGCAATAGCCTGGTGCTTAATCTACTGCAGCTTCTGCCATTTATGCAGAAGCCAAATGTTCGGTATAGTTTGGGGGAGAACATCAATAACATCAAAATGGTTTAATGAAAATCAACACCTGCAAGGCTCAGCCTAAGCGTGGAGATTAGCTCCCCCCTCCCCGCCCTTTAAAATAATATATCTGCTTAGATACTTATCTATCTTACTATGTTTAACTTTTTCTCTGGGGTTCCAAAAGCTGTGTGTACTTTCCCATAATGAAGAAAGATGTCAGAGTGCGTTTTTTGTTTTAGGTGCACAGATAAGATTATATCTGTCCCTCTGGCCTTGCGTGCTTAATGGAAGATACTCTGTAGTATGTTCTATAGCCATTTCTCTTTGTCCCTTGATGTTTTTATACAATGCACAACCTGTCCAGAGATGCAAAACTCTGACTGCAGTTATGGTTCAACATTTCAGAAAGGGCTAGACTTTTAAGGCACCCTCACATACACACCTTGCAGTCCACCCCTTGATCTAGGAATTGCTGGCTAAGATAATAAAGGTTTTACTGATTTGAGTAGTGCTGTATGAGTCATAGATTGGAAATGTATTTGGGCTTTCTCTGTTTTCCAGTGCTGTTATCCAGACAAACTCTCAGTGACTTTATTGACTACTTTTCGCAGCAAGTGTTGTTCAGGACTTGGACCTCTTAACATCAGGACTTGGAGTCCTCAGGAGTTACCATATGCTGTTGCCATGTTATGGTAGAAAAACATTAGCCAACATACATAACGGTTTCTCACACTCTTTAGCAAAAATTCCTTTCCCAGCTTTGGCAGGCCATGCTGTGAAGGAAGCCTCCGTTGGCTTTTAGAGGACTTCATCCCAGTGAAAGGACTTGGTACCTCAGTTTTCAGGTTTAGAGCAAAATTTGGCTAAGACTTTGGCTACTTAAAGTTTTGCTCCCTTACTTAGCACACTGTTTCTGGTCAATAAGTAGTGACGTGTTTGAATCCCTTTTGGTTTTTATGAAACTCCATGGCTTTTCTGAATTCAGCTTTCAACATCTGATAAAGTAGCTCACAGAAGTCAAAGATAAACTGCCTTTTGACTTCAAAGGGCCATGTATCAGATGTTCATCTGGCTGTTTATCAGGAGGAAACTCTTAATTTCTGAGCACAGCAAAATTTTTTGAAATAACACAAGTGGGAGAAGAAAACCAAATCTTTTTAAAATATTTAGATCTGGACTATAAGTCTTTGAAATAAAATGCAGTTTGTATTTTAACGTTTGTAATAATATTTTGCGTTGAGGTGAGAAATTTTGACTTCACTGATGCTGACATTCTCGTTATGCCTCCCTGTGTTTGATCTTAATCACTTGGTATATCATACTGCTGATTCATTTGTCTCAAGGATCTCTTTAATATAAAAGTTCTGTCTTTTTTTTTTGCAAACACTGCACAAAGAAAGAAAAACTAATTAATTGCATTAATAACATTTTTAGGTTCCTGTACTTTATCTCACACTCAGATTTTGCCATTGTCTGCTGCATAATGCACTACTGTGATTTTAAGATTATTATAATCCATGTATTTTGTCAGTGGGCTTCCTTGTTCTACTTGTGTTCATAATGCACATTTAGGTTTTGCAGTTCATGATCAAATTCACAATCAAACTGAGTTCTCAGCGTGATTCATCTAAATGTGTTGCTCTGATGGGCTAAAGCAAGGCATAGTATAGAAGAAATACATTCACTGGGGCTATGCTTTATGCTTCTTATGTAGCAGCTTAACACATGATGGACAAAACCCTGAGTTGATATACCAGCTAAATCAGAATTACCTAGGGAAAGTGGTGGAAATACATATTCAGACACATGACTCTCTTCATACAAGTATATATACTAAACTGCTTGTAGCTGGGTGAACATAAATTCACAGGAATAGAGTACTCCGTGTGGGATCAGATCATAGAACTCCAGATTTACACTGAGTCTAAGTATTTGACAGTTAGAAGTTATTGTGTGTGCTATTGGGATGTATACCTGCCTGTCTCAAAATTCTATGAAATCGTTCAAAGAAAGCAAATCTTAATTCAGTTGTCACTTCCCATAAAATAAGCCAAGCTAATGCCCTAGGCCTGTCAGTATCACGGAAGGAGAAAAGAAAAATATTTTGCCATAACTGAAGTTTCCTTCAATAGCAGTCATTTGGAAGTGGACATAGCTTTGTGAACACCAGAGTATAATGCTACCCATTGGGTGTCAGCCTTGGACAATTAGTAAGCAAAAGCTATCACCAGAAGGGAAAAAAGAAAACGGATTAAAAAGAATTAAATGAGGCAAAAGAAATTCAATAATTTCCATTTGCAAGGAAAGGATACAATAAGATAGTGATGCACTGCAGATTTATCTCTGGAGTAAAATCAGTCTTTATAAACATACAATGCCTTCCTTTACTCATCCTGCAGTATCCTTCACTCTACGGATCTCAATCACACAATTCAGGGGTAAACTTGTGACATCAGGCTGTAGAAAGAGTAGCATTCACATTGATACTAAGCAGAGGTAATTTATCTTCATACAACTGGTTAGTGGCCCTTAAGAATTTTCTATTAGCAACAAATACTGTGTACAAAAAGATGAAATTGTGCATAGAGTAATGGCCTACCAGTTCTCTCTTTCCAAAGAGAACAGCAGCTACTGACTGTAATATCATGGGAAGGCATCAGCAGTTCCTATAGGCAGCCAGTTTAAAAAATAAACCCAAATCCACAAAACGATAGGTAAATAAAACCAGTATTAATGTAATTCAACAACTGTTCGCTTTTCCTTGATCAGTTAAGCAAAAAGGCTTCTGCCCTAGAGATTTAAATGTAACTCTGGGTATTTGAGTATTCCACACTCACGCTGCAATCACAAGCAGCAAAGCCAACAGAAAGGAACGTTCTCTTGCAGTCTAATATGATACAATTCCCTATCTCTTAGCTGTGCTGCTTGAGATCATGGCATGAAAAATTGTGGACCAATGGATATAGAAACAATTCATTAAAACAGCAGGACTGCCTTCATCAGAATGCTGTCTTGAGATCTTTTATCAAGGTATAGCATAGTTCTGCAGCTAGAGAGAGTGGCTGATGGATAATGTTAACCTGGAGAAAAAAAAAATTCAAACAAACAAACAGAAAAAAGATTAGGAATAAACATTTTGCAGTGGATCACATCCTGCTTTCAGACAGACCAGGTGCTGCTCACTGCAGCATTCTTGAATATCAGTAACGGCGATTAGCTCTCCAAAGGCAAGTGTTTCCAGTCCAGACATTTTAAAGCCATGTCTTTTTGGTTTGGTTTGTTTTTTCTTAGGGGATGGAATAAATTAGTGAAAATGTCTGGAAATCTGATTCAAGCAGCAGCATTGGCATTTGATTCAAATACATTACGGGCACTAGATGTTTGGTTGTTGGGGAGGATTTTTTACATTTCCACAGGACATGTTGCTAAATAGCCTGGGCATGAGAACAAAGCAGCTGCAAAATAAATGAGGCAGAGATAAAGCTAAAACCTGGCCTTATTGGGAAAGAAGTGCAAAGAGATCCTGCCAAGACCAGACACAAAGAAAGAAGGACTAGCAACCTGGAAAAAGAGACTTGGAATGAATAATTTGTTTGGGATACAATGAAAAGGCAAGAATTATTGTAGGGACACATAGATCTGGGGAAAGGAGAGACAGAAGCACACATACCATAACAGAACCCAATTTAGTATGTTGATCCAAATGTGAAAGATGCTGAAAAGTAGAGGGGTTATAGGTTTTGAAAAGCTCTGTTTTAACATCTTCAAGACTGGAACTTGAATTGCTAAAAATCATATAAACCATAAATATCTGTCATTAGTTTCATGCTTATAATACACAGATTATCTGTAAAAAGGGAAAAAAATAATTAAGCATCTGTGCAGATCATATGGACTAATAACAGGAAAATAAGTTTTACTCCAGAGCTCCCAGTAGCTTTTTTTCCCACTGACAGCACAGGACTGTCTGTACTTAGCATTAGCTACTAGCTCCCTCTAGTATGCAGCGCCAGAGAAAACTCTGATAACATAAGTTTAATTACTTCTTTCTTTAAGCCATAGTTTTCAAAGAGATTTTTGAAAGCTAGATGTTGAACCAAACAAAAAGGAATTTGACATCCCTTTTTTCAGGTTTCAAGTTGGAAAAGAACGCCCAAAGGGGAACATTTTAAGAGTAAAGAATAATTACAGCTGTTTTAGTCTGTAAGGTATGTTGCCATATACAGTGTGAAAACAAATTCAGACACTGTACACATCATAAAATCATCAGGGCATATAAAAATGTCCTAGTAACCAGCAGCCAGGGAACCACAGAAATCTGAAACTATGGCAACTCGGTGTAGGAAGAAGCATTCATTGGAGGGAGAGTGAGTGAGAGATTAAAAACAGTAGCCCCTAAATATCTATATCAGCTTGGGTCCTCATTTTCTCAGCAGATTAAACCTTTTCAACTTCCCGACTCGAATTCTTTTTCTGCAGCTTTCAGAAGAGCTGTCCATGTAGTTATTTTGAGGAAAACTTAGTGGTTTCCAATAATACAGGTGCCTGGGAGGACAACTTTGTCAGTGTGCTCTTGTATGCGCTAATTTGTGAAATGAAGAGACAAAGAATAATTTGCTGAAAGCACAAAAAGTGCAGAGAAAGAAATGGGAAAATACCAACTTCTTCCCTTTCGTGATGTTCCCAGCCCTTGCTTTTCAGGGGATTACGGTTTGCGATCTGTGGGGCCAGTTTGCACCACTGAGATGGGCTTTGTCACGTTGCAGAGTTCAGCTGCTGTAGTGCAGAAAGCAGGGGTCAGCAGAGGAATGGAATGTGCTCTGGAAATTTAAAACCAGTCAAAAACTTTACATGGCTGATTGGTTTTTTCTTCTCTGAATCCATTTCAGCTGCCTGTGTTCTAGTTTAATCCAGCTCCTGGACAGAATCATAACTAGGTGGGTTTCTTTCATTTTACCGGAATATAACGTGACACAGAGTTTTGGTTCCATGTCTCTCTAAAGGACACATGAATGTATATTACAGATTTAGCGGAGAGGATTTTCTGTAGATTCAGGTATGAGTATATATCTACATGACAGACTACTATACTTACATTAGTTCAGCCAGTGAACCAACATCCTTTTCTGGGTCAGTAAGAACACTGCATTTTTATTTTTCTTTTAATCATGTTTTTGCACAGTTAACACTCCTCTTTCATGATATATTCTTTTCAAATTATTCATCTTCTTTCTATAGCCATTGCCTGTACTTAGTGGATGTAAACTGCAGCAGCTCATTTCAGAGGACAGATAATTTCAGATACTCCATGTGGCAGGATTCGAAGCCCTGTGTGTATTTGCTCAGATATCTTGCACCAGCACTACTTCTATTTACACATACCGTTTCATAGTTGATAGCTAAACAATATACATATGGTCTGAAACTAAAGACATATATGGATGTCTGATCATATTTTTGGAAAGTATGGTCTTATTTGACCTAAATTGTAGGAGTATTTTGGTGTTCCTTTTCATGCATGGATACATTTCAACAGTGACATTTCTATGCCTTCTATACGTATCCACAAAACTAAATTCTAACCCCATTGAAACCACTGGTCCATGATGCCCCTCAAATTGTATTTAAACAACACAGTACAGCAGCAACAATGTACTGGAACTCAGAAAGAAGCCACTAGCTCTGCATAAAGAGTATTGCACCAATGTGGTCCTTTGTTTGAAACCCTTCTTAAAATTCTGTAGATGAAGAAGTTCTGTCTACATATCATCCTAAGGAAGGAGAATTGCCCCCCAAAAAACTGATGGTATAGCTTATTTATCTTCTTGTTTGAAACACTAGGGAAATTTATATATGACTTAGAAACATGCATTCATGATCTACAGCACTTAGCTGTCAGATTTTTCAGATGTGTTCAAATATTCCATTTACTTTCCCAGTAAGTTAGGGGAACATTACTGGAGTTTTGCTATTTTTTAAGTATGACAGCTACATGAACTATTTTGTCTATAAATTTTAAATACATGGGTTTAGAGCAACTTACACTCTTCTAAAGAGCTTGTATCTAGGAGTTTCCCTGTGCTTGTGTCATAACGTAAGATTGAGTACTCTGTGTAGTGCTTTGACGTGTATAAATGCCATTCCTGACTGATACACTCCCAGCCATGGTCATCTCTGCGTTGTTTTCCAGTGGGGAACCGACAGGGCAGGCAGGGATCTGACAACTCCTCTCGAAGAGGTCAGGCTTAGAAATGCAAGCCTGCAGGGAAGGGAAGCGTGCTCCGCTACAAAACAGTATTGTATTTCAGTGGGTGCTCTCAAAACCCACTGCAATTACTGGGGATGTTGAGCAGCGTGTAACAGAAATTACTGTGCTGGGGGCTCACTGGAGGCAGGCAATCAAGGCTCAGACAGTATCACCTAAGGGTGAAATGAACCATAGAAGAGTGAATATCACTGAACTCAAAAGACATGTTATAAGCTTACTGTGAAAGGTGGGCAACCAGCTGAAAAGGCATAAATCCAAGTGATGAATGTATTTGTATGTTGGAGGAAAGCAAGCAGAAGACTGGCAGAAAGACAGTCATGACTGTATTGGATCAGAGCGAGCGTCCACTTTGTATGATCAGTATTCATTGACAGTCTGCACACAAAAATAGCTAGGCACACTGAGTCACAGATTTCTGATGTTATGCTGGAGTATTTTTCTGGGCAGAACTCAGTTGTGTAAGATATGTGGCAAGAGCCCACCTATGCTTTCTTTAAAAAGTAAGCTGCTCTGATAGTCGTTTGAAGATAAATGTGTTGAATCAAGTGGCATTCTCTGACTATGCAGGGTTAATTCCTACCTATATATGAGTATGTGAGAAGCCAAAGACTCATTAAACTTTAATAAATTAGAGAAAGTTGAAAAGAATAAGACATACTCTGTTGTGGTTTTATTTTTAGATGATCTGCTTGAATATAGAAAAGACTACTTTGAATTAATGACAGGCCTGTGAATAGGATTTTTGGGACTTGATTATGAAAATTGTTGCTTTACTCTGAAGAAAGAGAGTGGCTTCCAAGATAACTTGCTTTCCTGGACACTTACATTCCAGGCAGTGGTGTGAGACCATCTTATTATTTCATATAGGTTAAAAACAAACTTCTGATGTTAACAACTTTGAGTCCTTCTCCCACTCAATTTCTGCTGTACTGCCCTGAAGCAGGAAAGCTCTGTAGTCTGATAATAAGTCTCCCTTACCAAGGAAAGTAATGCCTTTATTTTTAGACTGTCAAAAATTGGCTGCTTTGTGCAGGTTGTCTAATGAAGGTGGAGTACAATCCCTGATCACCTCGATTCAGAGGTGTTTATATAGAGTTTAACCAGCAATAATTCAAAGACCTGCTGATATAATTAGAAAAGTGCTGGCTGAGCGTAGGTGTGCACTGCAGTTTTCAAAGATATCTAGAGCCCTCATAATCTCAGCCTACTTGGATGAAGAAAAAAAGCTTTTGATGGAAGGCATATTCACAAAATGTACAACATAGAAGGTCTCAAGAAACTGAGTATTTTTTCACCTAAGCCTTCTACAAATCTTGTCTCTTTTGGAACACGCAGATTAAAAAAAGTCTTATTACTAAGTATCAGCAAGGCACAATTCTCAGTGACACAACAGACTGGCTTCTTGGAAATCAAAATACATTCCTCAGAAATCCCAGACTGAGGTACAGCAACAGTCTCCAAGATCACTTTTTTCTCCCTATCTAAATAAGTCATAGTATTGAATCAGGTAAAAATGAAAGTTAAGACACCACAAGCTATGGAAATCCTTTCTTTAAGCCTTTTTTAAACCCCACTGCGTATCTTGCATTGATTTTCCCACATATATTCATATTCAGTTTTCATTTCATTTTGCTTTCACTAAAGTCAGCAAATCCCTTAATTACCTTGCTGCTTATAACTGTCCACAACTGTCTGTCTTGATTTGAATGAGGCTGCAGGTTCGCTCCAGGGGGGAAATCTAAGAAACATGGCAGTGTAGCAAAGGACAGGTTTGGCTGTGTAGTGTCACCTTTGAGGTTGAACATACAAATTCACTTAGGTGTGGTTGAACAAGAAAACTTGAAGAGTAGCTAATGTTGCAAATGGCACTGCGCGTGCTGTCTGTACTTGTAAGCTTCTTCTGTGAAAGGAATTGCCAGAAAAATTGCCTTGTTCTCAGCCACTTGCATTTGGGGTTCTGCATTAAATGGATTTTTCATGCTGTCTTCTGAAAGCCACCCTGATACATTGAACCACAGCTTCCCTAATGAAAATCAGAGTAAGAGAGGAGCCGCTAGTCATGGTTTTAGTTTTGGGGCGTTCTCGTTTAGGTTTGAACTAAAGTAGAAGGAGATGTATTATATTTCATTATCAATTTTGTGAGCTAGCACATCTTTCTTGGGAGGGCAATTCTTAAATGCTTCCTTTATACTGAATGGGAAAGGAAAGGGGAAGAATCAGCTTTGCTGAGACACAGAGCAGGGAGCCCCAAATGAGAGTTCCCCAGAGTCCACAGGCAAAGGGACTTCTCCCATTTAGGTAAGCAAAAGCTTTATCCTTTGGTGCAAGGGATTTGAAGACAGAGATTTCATTACATTTAATAGGAATTTGACTTTTTATATAAACAGTGCAACTTTGCAGTTTCAGCCCTCAGACACTGGGGTAGTCATGTCAGGTTTTAGTGGCTCGAATCAGCAATTACAATGGCCAGCTCTGTATTGATGGCTGAGGCACTCACTCCTTCATCCCCACTGGTATGCTCTGAATATTTCAAGTCCTGAATTTTGCCTACACGAGTGCCTCAGATATCTACAGGAATGCAAACAATCACCATAGAGCCAAAACTACAGTTGTTTAGATTCCCGAGGATCCAAACGGGATAACTAAGCATCTCTGCTGTTGGTTATACTGTGTGTGTGTGTAGTAGGACACAGCTATGGAGCACTTTGGAGTTTGATCTAAGGGAGGGCAGAGACCAACCAGCAGGTAACTCTACCAGTAAAATACCAGTTAGTTCCTAAAGGCACATGAAACTTCTGCTGTTCCATTTGTACTGGGTTTCTTACCATTACTGATTTGGCAGGCTCTGGCCTGCCCGCTTGCACTGTAGACTGACCTGCAAGGAAGTATGACTGGTGATTGAAAGCCACTTTCCAGCAGTAGATGTCCGCTAAAATTAATGGTGAAGTGTAGTTTATTAGCCTGGCACAAATAATATATAAGCATCTAAATCTTTGTAAGTACATACTCATAATGCAGCCTTATACATAATACAGATCTTTTTACAACAAAGTTAACATAAAAATTGTCCCTGAACAGCAGCTGGGTCATTATGGAATAGCTTTTGAAATGGAAAAGGTCAGAGAAATAGCCAGCTGCTTCCTCATCCTGCCTGTGCTTTCACTCTGGGCTAAATTATTATTTCACTAATTAATAATCTGCATGCAGATTAAAATGATTACTCTACAATATATATTGCATGACAATAAAACAGTGACAGCAAATTATGCTTCAGTGTGCATAACAGCTTAAGTCTCTATTTAGAAGATGTTTTCTAACACTCAATTCATGTCTTTCTGCTGATGATTAAACCCTCACTGATTTTGTTTTTATTAGTCCTCAGTCATTATTGTTCTTTTATCGCTATGGGGTCTTTAGAATTAGCCATAATGGCTTAGAAGCATGGTTGCTGCTGCATTCCCTTATTAAATCAAGTTACCTCTCTAGTTGTCAGGGACTAAAATCAAACCCCTTTGTTATAATGTTCCACAACTGTTTAAATATTGATTATTACGAGTATGTAGAACTGCTGAAAATTTATTTTTGTCTAGACTAGTTCAGAATGGGAAAAACTTCCATGACAACAGTGACAATGCAGCTGCTGCTTTCTCCCTGGAAAGAACAGCCTGGCTTATTCTTCTTGCAGCCCTGGTGTCCCAGGGGCTCCTACCCACCCTCTGGAGCCTATGCAAGGTAAAACTCTCCTACCTGCTAACTGCCTGAGATGAACAAGCTGAAACTCTAATTTTTAATGGTTTAGAGTTTTGCTTGGTTTGCATTGGATTACAAAAATGGCAGTTCTTGAGTAGTTTTGAAAAAGAGGTTTTTAAGGGCTTCTCCGTGATTGCTGAAGTGTAACTGCCATCAGTGCAGTTACTTTTCAATGCTGTAGGCAAATGATGTCTGACTCGGTACTAGGGAAAGGCAAACTGGACTAATAGTTACTTGCTCAAGATCATACAGTAAGTCAGTGGCAGAGATGCCAAACCAAACACAGTGAAATGCTCGCACTGCATGTGATGAGGTTTCTTAATTGTCTAACTAGTAATTGTCTTCTCTGAATGTGACAAGAAATAGATTTTCTGATATTTCTTTCCTGTATTTGGACTTAGTAATCTAAATAAAACCTAGCTTGACTGTTCTCACCATTAATTAAGAAGAATACAGGTCAAGCAATGTAACTAAATCCGTCAGTTCCATCCTTCTGCAGAGCATAGGTTCATTTACACTTAGGTGTCCCTGAAAAAAAATCTAAGATCACTGAAAGCTAAAATCATTGTGGTCAGTTAAGGAACTCTCCTCATTTGGCATGTCCTTGCTACTTTATGTTACTTCTCAGACATGCTGTAAGTCTTTGTTTCAAAGTATTTCTAAAGCTATTTAGTATTGTTGAATGGAAGAAGGTAGGTAAATGGAAAACGTTCATATTAATACTTCCCTTCTATCTTTCTGATGGGAGACTTAAGAGGAGCATTGGCATGTCAAAGCTTCACCTGTACTTTGCACCGTGTGCCTTTCCCATTGAAGGATTCACTGGAGGAGGCTACAGAAAGCGTAAGGACCGTAAAGTTGTCTATAAAGGAGGTTCAGGGTGTAACACCAGGGAAGTAGGACAGCTGCTGACTTCTGCTCCTCAGGGTTCTAGCCAGGACTGCTCTTCTATTACAGGATTTGTCATATACCCACTTAAAAGTCGCTCTGCAGAGTACTCGGCCATGAATGCAGGAACATATTTTCCTTTCAAAATTCCCTTTCTGCTTCAACAACACTTATAATCCAATTTTCACCAGCAAAGATGAATCACGTCCCTCACCAACACGTTTACTGTGGATGGAGAAGAGCAATCGCATATATTGATTTTCTTTCCTTCCTCTCTTTTCATGTTTTTTTCTGAGAGTGCTGTAAGTAACTCAACTTCTGTTTCTCTTTCCTGCTGCTAGTTCTAGCATCAGGTAAATAATAAATATCTTCAGGAGAGTTTGTAGGAAGAAGATGGCCCAAGCAGCCATTGTGTGGCCATTAACAGCTCCTCGTATTCTCCCTTTGTTGCCAGCCAGAGACATGCAGTGGCAGAAGACAGGGAAAAGGCTCTGTTCCTTTCTTTGCCCCTCAGTTCCTCTCCTATGCATAGTAATATGGCTACGAAATAACTTCCTTCTCATAGCAGGGAAGCATGTGTCCAGAGAGAAAGTAGCTCTTTGAGTCCCATCCTCTTCCCTGTGGGGCTTTGGAGACAGTGCCAATATTTGATGCCCTTCACTCACAAATAACAAACATGAATAAATGAAAGAGGCTGGCTCAGAAGGACAGGCTGTAAGATGGCTGTCTCTGGGTTCAAAGCTGGAAAACCCGTTATTCCAACTGATTTACATGGTGGATGAATTTGACCTGCTGACTCATACACTCTGATGTTTTTGCAAAAATGATTTTCAGAGAATCCAGCCCTTGCAGACAAGATGCAATAGCCCTATTACTGTCACAACTCAAAAATAACAGATGTCTCTTAAAGAATAGAGTTTACACATAACTTTATTATTGGTTTTGAATATGTATTTATTCTGTTTAGTGCATCAACAATAAAAAAAGTTTGTTCAAAGTTGCCAATAAGTCTTTTATTTGAAAGTAAACATGACTAGGTATTATCTCACGTAATACATGTGTCTGATGCGTCCTACTTTCATTGTTTATCTGTTCCAAAATGAGCTTTGTTTCGTGCTAGGAGGATCCCCAGCACTTCTGTTTCTCTTGTGCTCCTCTCTAGTTTTGGTGAAGCCAAGGGGACACTGTTATCTAACAAGGAGGAAAAGTCAAGCAGGACAAGGTCCCTTGGGAGTCAGAGGCAGAAAGGGCTGGGTCCCTGGGTGTGCAGGTGGGGATGGGCTGCCCGCAGGGCTGGGGAGCTGTGTGCTGGGGTAGCTCAGGTGGCCCTGCCTGCATCAGTCTGTGTCCTGAAACCGCAGAGCTGGTCTGTCCTGCGCTGGGTGAAAGATGAGAAACCTTTCCAGAAGAGCTATCTTGCCTTTACACCTGCTTGTTACTGCGCTTTGTGGACTCGCCAGACCAAGTCAGGGCTAAATTGGGCCTCCCTGCACTTTGTCTTATTTTGCCACGTTGACATGCCCTGAGTTTATGAGTGTCATGACTCTCTTACAAAACACAGAAGATTTACTTCTCTTCTGCTCTTTCCGTGTCAGTATTCGAGGTATATGTCCCTAGGCTCCAATATATAAAGCAGTGAGAGATGGGGATTTCAATGGTGCAATTCAGAGCACTTAAATTAGCTCCTGCTCTGGATTGCCCTCTGAAGGTGCCTGTCTCTTTCTATTGATTACAGAAAGTGCTTACAGAGCCCGGTCTTCTGTGCCTAAAATTAGCCTTTGTGAAGACCATTCTGTGTATTTCTTATTGCAACCTATACTGGAAAGGTAGCATATAATAATTTCTTTGATTATTACATTCTCTACTGTGCTTAGCTTGATGATATTGAAACCCTATACAAACATGAATGATTTGAGTCTTTCAGAGCCCATTTGGTGTAAATAAGGGTTATTAAGCCTATATTAGGACATGGCAGAACTCTTTGTTGCTTGCTTTAATATACGCAGTGAATCACAGCAGCGTTAGAAATCCAACCAATGCAATAAAATAGACATTTGACAAGTCAATCTAAATGAAAAGAAGTCACCTTGTAGGAAGGTGGCAACCAACTTATCAATTAAGAAAATCTTCAACTGAATCATCCCTCTGTGTCCTCTCGTTTCTCACTGTTGCAGTTCTTTTTCTGGTTAACTGTTTCCTCCAGCCTAGACAGGACTTACAGATTTTGCTAGACATTTTTCAGCAGTGCAGGCTGGGAACACTTTTCTAAATGTGACTGTTTATTATGATTCTGCAAAGCAACAACAGCAAAAGCAACTTAGGACCCAAATGAAAAACTAGAGTTAACTATTAGGCTCTCATTCTTTGTTATTTGCAAGGCATTAGACCCTTGTCATGCTACATTCATTATGCAATACAGAAAGACTTTATGCAGCACTAGCTGGGTGCTTGGAGTCCTCTGTATCCCCCACTTCTTGTGAGAGTGTGACATTCACTTTCCTTCCCCTCCTTAGGTGACAGGTATGCAGAACCATCAGCCAGCTGCCAAAAAAAGCTTCAGGGGGTTTCATATTAAGTATTTTTAATAAAAAATGCTAGGAAAAAAAATTATTCTGACTTCACATTTCACAGCCATTTGAAGTTGTTTTGATATACCCTAGTGTCAGAAGCTTCTTTTCAACATGGATGATGGGGACTGAGAATGGGCAGTGGAAAATGACAGAGGAAGAAATAGATGATACAGTTTGTTACTATTTTTTGTTGTTTAACTGACAGAGTCAGTTATGAAAGGGGTATAAATGATTACAGCCAGAGCAAAGAAGTCTGTAAATGGGAATTTTGCTTTTTAGGGGTATAGGCAATATAATTTGGATCACAAGTGGGAGAAATTACTTAGAAGCTGTGAAAACAAACCAGAATAACATTTACATTACCTTCCATTTATTTTCCCTTCTCTTTTTTTCATCTCTTCTCTGAATTATTCCTCACTTACTTTTCCCCTCCAGACATTACAGGGTTTTGATTTTCCTCTCACTACTGTCTTTAAACAGCCTAAAGGTAAATATTTCCACCAAACCACTTTGATTTCATTAATGGAAAAGCTATACCTTAAATTAAATGTTTCAGTAGCCTGAAAATTAAAAAAACGACCTGCAGGACTTGCTAGTTGAGCATTACCAAACAGGAATAATGGGGGCTCTTTCATAAGTCAAAAATTGCCTCAGACGTGGACAAATTTACAGTTTTAAGTAAAAGAAAGATGAGTGCGTGTGTTCAGTGCTGGTTGACCTCAGAATCAAGTAACACAGCCAGTCAGTTTTTCTATGGGAATTTGCAAAATATATGTCTACCTTTTGGTTTTCTTCATGTTTCTGCTGTATTTCTTTACATTCACTATTTAAGTAAAAAAGGTGACAGGATAGTATTTAATTTTCAGTGCCATGTGACAAATTCAAATTCTTCCAGTTCTGATTTTTACGATAGAAAAATGATATATTTTTTTTGGTAGAAAAGTGTGTGTTTTCCTGGAAAATATGAATGTTTCTCAAGAAGATTAAGGTACAGCAGTGATAAGGCCGTATCTGAAAGCAAGCAGAGCTTATTGGTTACTTTTAATTTCTTGAAAATGGTGGTTTTCAGTGGCCATAATCCGATGAAAAACAGTTTCCCTATTAAACATCATCATTTTCTGAAAGGGAAAAAAGGCAACTATGAGAGACGCTGTGCCCAGTAACATTATTAGAACAGTCTAGTATGTAAGAGATGGGATGGGACAGATCTGTCCTTCGTTGTGAACAAATGTTATGAGAAGAAAGTAATTAAGGACTGCTAATCCTTTCAATGACTATTTAATTACAGTGACCTATACCCTGTATTCAGATAAGTATGGTTCTTTAAATAATCATTCAAGTATTAATTCAGGAAAATAGCTACTATTGCAACTATCCTTGGTATAATACTGTGCTAGATTGTATGTTCTGTAAAAGAAAAGAGCAAATGTTGAGTGTCTGAGAAATTATAGGCATGTCACCAAGAATGACAGGTTCACTCAAAACAACATTTAATGACAACTTTTTTGAAATCTGTAATTTTTGTTTAATTCACAGCACTGTAGATTTTTTATGGATGTTTTTAAGTTGCTTAAATCATTGATATGACTTTTATAATGATGTCTACGTTGATTGTTTCTCCTAATCCGTCATGCTTCGCTTCTACTGAATCCCTTTAACTTGTCTAGCTGATGCTCTCTTTATATTACTGCTTGTGCAATACCAGAACACAGCACACTGTCAACCACTCTGCTTAATTTTAGAAAAGGAAGCGAATCATGACACTGAGGAATAGCGTAGCTCTGACTTGATTACTGCTGTAATCGATGTGACGTATTACTTTGACTTTAGTGTCTGTTGGAGCAACTGCTATTTATTTCTTTTTATTTTCTTGAACAGAGAAAAGAGAACAGCTTTTAACATATGCCTCTTTCTTGTCTGAGCTACCACACAGTTCCAACTCCAATATATACACAGAGGAGACATATGGTTAAAAAAGAGTTCTTTTTCTTCTGAGAAATCTAAAAAGAAAGCTCTCTTTTTAAAAAGAGAAATTACACTTTTACCATATGTCTTCTTGTATGTATGTTGAGAGGAAGGCTGAAAGACACCTTATAGCAGATGTGTTAAACTTGCTTTTCCTCAAAAAAAAAAAAGCTAAACCCAAAGCACACTTTTAGGTATAATTTTCACCTACATATCTTCTGGATACGTGTGTACCACTGTTGTTATTGTGATAGTTTATGAAGCTTTGAACGCTAACAGTGCATTGCAGTAGGATGGATAGATGTTGGTACAGGTTCATTATAAGGTTTTGTTGATGTAGACAAAGAAACAGAAGTGTGTTCTGTTGACCTTCTGTGGGTTTTTTGCTGGCTTTGAGAAGACTATTACAGAAAGAGAACCATGTAACCCTTGCCAACATTAAACAAAGTAAACGGCCTTAGTGCAACTGAAAATCAGGGAGGGTGTTGCAATTTACTTTTGACCACAAAAGTCTTGGGGAGCTGGCAGGTATTCAGAAAGGCAATTCACAAATACTGTGTAATTCTAAATGATGCTGATGGCTGCAGTGTTATTCTCAGGAGATGTAACTTGATCTTGGACAATGAATTACTGTCAACCCAGCGCTACGCTCTATTACCTGCAAGATCAGGACCCCACTGGAAATAACACTAATCATTTTTATATCTCACTTAGCTAAAAAATATCATGACGTGGTTTTAGAGCATCCTGGTCTAGCTACATGTAAGAAGGAAAATTCAACAGAAAACTATTATCGGCAAAGTAATCCATTCATAAATGGTCTGGCAGGTTTTGATGAATTTCTGGTGATGATCAAGTCACATTTTCTGCATTTGATGTTGCTTGTATTCAGTTTAGGCTTTTATTACTGAGTATGTTTTGTTTCTTTCTGGAATGGAGGAAATGCTGGGGAGTATTTTGCTGGATGTCTGAACGCTGACAAATGCAACCATTTAATACACAGTGGGATCCCTGGCAAGGCTTTGATCCCAATATATCAAGAGACAGTGGACCAAATGCATCTCTAGTACAAACTTCATTGGATTCCCACCAAGTTACACTAAGGATGAATTTGATGCATGGTTCTTGGCAAGTCTGAGTTACATGTGTTTATGGTTTAATGGGATGATACACGGTAATTCTGTGTGCAAATCACAGACAGTAACTTTAAGAGCTTGACAAAAGCAAAATAGTTGCTGTGCTGCAGTCATTCACCCGAACTGAATATGTTAAAACAATGTTATTGCAAGACATGGCAAAAAGTCATGGTAATTCCTGCCTGACAAAGAGGATGGTTGGTTTTATTAAGGCTCAAGATTGGGTGTGAGGAGTTCTCATTTCCCTGTCTGGCACTGGCATTCATCGCGAGATACTCTGAAACGGCTGATCTGTGCACAGGCGGGTAGGTAGTAAACATGCCGGTAGATGGTGCTCAGAAATAAGCATCATTACACATAGTGTTTCTAAATCTGGGGCACCACTCTGCACTGCAAATGGCTTCCCTTGGTTCTCTCTTACTATAGACACCATAGGGGAGCTGGAGGGCGGTTGATCTTCAGTAGGCACCAGTCTTGCATTTCAGCAGCTTGTGTTCAGGTCTTCTCTACAGCCTTTCTGTATGGTCTCGGGTGCGTTGCTTATGCCTAGATTAATCTCGTGTAGCTGAGATGCCTGAACTGCAAGTACCTTGCTAAGTAGCAAAAGGAAAGAGAAAGGCCAAGCACTTGATTGCAGGACTGTCAGCCACCTCAAGGAAGAACCTGTTCTACGCCAATGACCATAAGGGGTGTTTAGGCTCCCACGCTGAGACTCAGCTTTGAGCTGCAGTTAAGTACACCACTACCGTTTTGGTTGCACATCAGTTCTGCATCTGTAAGATAAGACTATGACATCCTTACTGCATAGGGCTGTTGCAAAGAAGACTTGATGAAAGACTATGAGGTGCACCAGTAATATGTTCTCTGGGCTAGCTTGGGCGAGATTTTCATCGTTCTGTATGTGACTTGCCTTGCAAGCAAAATGGCAATGTTAACCCAGTATCTAAAGGGAGATTCATTTGTAGCCTTAAGCTGCATTGAGCTGCCAGAGTGGGAGGTATGCCAGAAGGAAAACACATATTTCATTAGCAATAAAATTTCTCCCTGCTACTGAAATTTTAAATGGTAAAGTAGTCCCTTTGTCACAGAAAGCTTTTGTTAATAGAAACTCTTTTCAATAGTGAGGTCTTTATTAAGTTGGAACTTGGTACCTTTTAGAACCAAGAATGTGATTTGTGTTTCACAGCATCGATGTTTACTATTAAGCATGCAACTTATACAACTAATGGACATAGTCACATAACTTTCATTATATCAGTAACTTCAAGGCACTAGAGTTGCAAGAGCTCAGAAATCATGACGTACTTCAGACAGACCAGATCTTTAGCGCACAAGGGAGCTACACATTCATTACAGCTGAAAACACATCCTATTGCACCTCTTTGGCATTTCTTTCCCAATGTTCTCCAGCCCCAGTCATGCATGAAGCACACTGTGGTACTGACAGCTCTTAGACGTGCTAACACCAGATTTTTGACTAATTCCCAGCCACAGACATAGAAGATGTCAGTCAATAAGAGCTTGAAACGTGGTTTGAAAAGCTTGCATTCCTAGCTATGATTAGGTACTAATGAGTAGCAGAGTAAGATTTGTAACTAACAAAATGCTTGCGTACATGATTAATTCAATGATTAGTGGTCGGTTTCTGTATTTTTCTAGTCATGCCAGCACATGACGTGTCAAATAATGGAATATTAGTATGTCCATCTTAGAGAAAATCTTTCAGAGTAAGTATGTGTTCTTCAGCTTAGATAACAAGTGTTTGATCAAAAGTATTCTCTCAACCATTGACAGCTGTATATTTCCAGAAAGCAGGCTTGCTCTTATTTTTTGTAAGTTTAG
The DNA here is from genome assembly GCF_000690535.1 of Cariama cristata. NCBI lineage: Eukaryota > Metazoa > Chordata > Aves > Cariamiformes > Cariamidae > Cariama > Cariama cristata. The sequence continues at coordinate 29,768 of NW_009598907.1, forward strand.
CATAAAGCTGACAAAGAGAATTCTGTGTTAAGAGTACAGAAAAAGAGCAATACATGTTACAAAAAAGCTTCTAGCAGATATTGTAATCCAATTTCAGTTTAAATTTAAAAAATAATCCGTCATCGTCAGCACGGTGAGGTGCCTATTTCTAATAACAAAATAGTCAGAAAATATATGCTAGAATAATACATATGTGTTTAGCATCCCATCTAAACTTTCTTACATCTTCAGTGATAGCTTGTAATGAGCACCAATCAGCATAGTCTGAGTATGGATATTTGCTTAGATTAAATATACTGTTTAAAAACTATGTTTGGAAGCATGGAGAGCTTGGATAACTCATAACCAGGGGATATTAAATTAAATCAAGAAAGATTGCAAATAGAAGGTGTTCTAAGTAAATGATATTTAACAATCATTCTTATCAACTCAGAAAGAGAGGCTAGATATGCTGCATAAATTATTTGCTCCACTTGTTCTAGTTCAAACATTGGTTTGAGTGAATATTCTACAGCCTGCAAATGCACAGGGCTGCAGCTGAACTCCGTCATACAGCAGTCACACCAGGACATCCATTCTTTGTGTTGTTGTGCCACTCCTTGTATCCATTTCTCATCTGATGAATGCCCCTTCAAAAGGGGAGAGCCACTGTTTCAAGAAGAAACCACAAGTCCTTTCTCCAACTGCCACAGCTCTGTCTGGCAGCTGGGAGCAGGGAGCCTGGGTTCTTCCACAGCAAGGGAGTCCCTGGTCTTAGCCTGGCACTGAGAGAAGGGAAGAGGAAGGGGTGGAGGAGGAGGTCTTTCTCCTGGAGATGCCTGGATGCCACAGTTCCTGAAAGATGGCACAGCAGTGGCGGTCTGGGAACTGTTTGTGGTTTCCATGGCTCTTTCAGACTAACCACATCTCTAGCACGTTGTTGGATACCACTAGGCTTTGAGATGTTCGGGTTTTAAATTCACACCCTTGGCATCTGTTGTCAAGATTTCCTGAATTAATATCTTAATTTTGCTGCTTGTAGGAGCACTGCTCACTAGCTCTACAGGTTTTCAGCAGCTTTACTACACCATACATTTCTGATAACCTTTCAGGTGCTGGAAAAATGAGTACATAGATGACAAAGCGTAATGTGTGGCAGGAAAAACTGCTTACTGTGATCGTATCCAGCCACTGAGACAGAGAGATACTTAACTTCAGAGTACACTTCGTAAGACTCAGCAGGCTGTAAAAGTTTTGGGATTTTGATGATAATTAAGGAATTGTTAGGAGCAATTATGACATGTCTGCTTATTTTCTTTCATTTTTTTAATATACTATTAAGTACTTTTACCACAGCCCACTTTCTGAGGTTTTCTTGCTTGCCTCTGTGAGTACAACACCGCAGCACACATTGTCATGTGTGTGCACAACTGTTTGGTGTCTTGAAAGGAGGAAGAGAGGATGTGGATGCTAACGAGATGGATTTAGAGATGGAGGTCAGGACTTGTGCTGAGCTCTTCAATTCACTGAGGATTGCAGAGGCCACAGTTGGAGGTATCTTTTCAGTGGCAGCACCAACCTCCATAATTGCTGATCCCTGGGGCTCATTTCAAAACACACTGCAGCAAAATTCCGTTTCTTCTGGCAGGCTGTTTGTCACCTGCTGCTGTTCCTAATCCAGTTCACTGTCCAGAAGCCCTGGTGTTAGTCCAGCGGAGGGTGCCAGGAACCACCAAAATGAAGAGGTCCAGGGCTTCCCATACCACCTCCTCCAGTCACCCCAGCCGGTGAGAGTGCTGCCTGTGGATTTTGTATTGCTGTGCTCCATCACACCCTTCCTGCTCCTGCCACATCCACATACCTGGAAACACACAGGGTTTTTCAGTTGCTGTGATAGGGAAAGGCTCCTCACGCCTGATCAGAGATGTCAGAGTCCCTTCATATTGCTTCAGCCCTTTCACAGAGGCACCAGAGGAAAGGTGAAGTCTCCATGGGATTCTGGTTGTAACTGAGCCAGGTCTGCTCCATGTGATCCTGTTGCTCGACTTTTCTGATTACTATTAGGAACAGAAGGAAGGGAGCTCTGAGACTTAATTAATAAACTTTGTTCAGATATTGGTTTATTGATAGAGCACCCTATAATTTTTCTTTCGCTTTATAATGACACTTGGTCAGATTATTATATGGCCTCTGATGATTTAGAATTGGAAGTGAAATTGAAAGTGTGGAAGGTGTTTCTTTTTTACAGTTAAAAAATTTAAATAACTTTTAAAATTTGTCTTTATCAAAAACAATTACATCTATTTTGGGCAAATTTGTAGAAATTGCATGCAGAAAAGTAGCACAATTACTAAAAAGAGAAATTTAGTTGTTGGTGAGAAATGTGTGCCAATTAACCTTTCCTTCCAATTATTGTATGTTTGTAACCTCCTGCTTGCTGAGGTAAGCACAGCTTCTCACTTTTGACTCTTGGTGGAGCTAGAGTTGGTTTGATTGTAGCTGCAGAGCTTAATCAGGAGCTGCAATTAATATCCCCCAGTGTGATTACAGCATCTCTTTTGCTTGGACATTTGACAGATTTATAACGTTTTCCAAGTTTCTTGTGGATAGGAAGAAAGGAGAGGCCTTATAATTTTCACTTCTCAAAATAACTGCACAACATACAGTGGCTTTGGTTGTAAAATTAGTTTGGGTTTCTACAGAATTTTCTCTTTCAAAATCTAACTTCAGATAAACTCCAAGCACAACTCAGAAAAACCTACTACTCATCAAAACTGAAGAAAATTACAAATAGCTTGTAGCACTTCAAATGGATCTAGATTCTCTTGAAAGGTTCATGAACTTGGGGAGCTCAGCACAAAATGTAATAGGTAGTTTTCACTTGACTCCTAAATCACTGTCTGGGTGAAGTTATTAGCTAGACAGCAGGGCAGGTACACATCTATGCAAACAGGAATTCAAGTCAACGTACTGTTGATATGTTTGCTTTTGTCTGGCTTCGTACTTACAAGTTTCATCTGAGAGCATAAGATCGTAGTAATTAAGGCTGTAAAGCACCTTATGAGATCGGCTGTTTGCCTGCCTGTACTGAGGTAGGATCAAATGTATCCTTAGCTTTCCTAGAAGATGCTTCTTTCACCTGTTTTAAAAACTTCCATAGACATTTCTTCTTGTTGAATCTTGTATAAAACTAATTTAAACAGAATTTACCCCAGAATGAGATTTGCCTTTTTTGGCAAGTGACGTGTTGGCGATTCATGTGCAGTTTGATGCAGTTTGTGGTAGAACAGCTGCTTTTCTGCGGTATTTTTGCCTAGCCAGTAATTTCCTGTTTTGTACTTGTGCATTTGATTTCTCCTTACTAAATGCAGTGCTTCGCACTTGTCTGTTGACTTTTGTCCTCTTGATCTGGGTCCATTTCTCTAACTATCCAGATCATTTTGAATTCTGATCCTCTCTCGTGAAGTGGTGCAGACACCCCACTCTGTACACTATCCCTGTATCTTATAAGATAGTCTGATTTGTCATCAAAGAAATTAACTAAGTTGTTCTGAGGGGTCAAGCTAATGAAGCCTGGTTTCCTATGGGCTTTTGTTCCACTTCCAACTCATCACAGTACCCCCAGATAAATACAGGCAAAGACTTAACCACGGGGACAAAACACAGTGTAACTACGTGTCATACACATCAAATCCCTTCTACCCAGCTGTGTCCTTGGAAGTGAGTTAAGACTCTGAAAGAGAAATTTCTGTAAGAGATGTGCAGTTTATATTCTTATATGCTGTTTGTGGATTAAAATTTCTCAAGTTTGTTCTTCTTTAGTCTATACTGCAAAACTTTGAAGGTCATTTTAATTGCACTCTTATTTATAAATTTCTTTCTTGGCCACACAGTGCCACTAAACTTGAGACTTTATCTCTGCCTTTGTTTTATGGAAAAGATTGATAAGTGATTTACTCTCTGTAGAATGGTTTACAAATGAGCTCTTAGATAAGCGATCAGGAAAAAGATTTTTTCATATGGTATGATTTTCCACAGAGAAAAAATGAGTTGTTTTTCTAAATACTGACATAAGTATACATGGACCAGATTCTCAACTGGAGTAAATGAACAGAGTCAATATTGATTTACACCAGCTGCAAATATTTTTCCTGTAATATTTTTCCCTTGTACTGTAATTTTCTCTAATGCAAACCCTATTTTCTTCTCCTTGAACTCAAATTCTGAACTCCTGTAATTCCTGCATCTGTTTGTTTACTTTCTGGTTTGTATTCTTTTAGCTGGGTTTATTAACATACTATATTTTTCTCCCCTGTTCAACAGTATGTGCACTGCATGTTTAAGCTCTCATTTATAGTCTATATTTGCTTTCTGTGATACTGTTTTGTTGAAAATCAATAAAAAGGCAATTTAGGAAAATAACGTGATTTTCTCTGAAGTCTAGTTAAAGAAACTGCCAATAATTAACAAGAGAGACCAGTCCTGCTGCCTGGAAGCCCTTAGATTTCTTACTGACTTCAGTAGGATTTAGAGGGGTACATAGACTCCAGACTATTAATCCGTTGTCATAGCTGGGAGCTGGGCCTATGTAAGAAAATCACGCTTAGCTCTGTGCAAATCAGTTCAGCTTCAGTAAAAAGAAAATGCTCCTAGCCTTCTCTCCAGATATGAAATATAAGAATATGATTTTGTAATTTCAACTCCTAACAGAAAGAAGTTCTTAAATATCCGTTTTAAAGACCTCAGATTTTTTGATGCTTACTTGACAAATCTCAGCTTCTAGTACCTACTGGAGACTGGACAGCTCTAAGGTAGTTACCCAAAGTCACGACAAACTTTGGCATTGGAGCCAGCAAATGTCAGGCTTTACACTACACATCAACAACCCAGTTGATTTGAAAGCTTAAGCCAGTAGGTTGGCAGACATGAAAATTACGTGTGAGGAGACTTGCTTTAAATTCGATTCAAAATATGCACAGCTGTACACATCTTTTTAAGGCTTTTTTTTTCCCTAGAAGCTGAAAATAATGTATTAAATAAATGTCTTGTCCGTTTCAATAAGTAAATGGTATTGTGTGATGAACAAAGCTGTACCTGCAGTTCTGTCTATCCCACGCACTAATCAGTGCACAGATAAATGCATTTTAATAATTTATTATCATTTAACTTCGGTGGAGCTCTATTATGCTTTTCATTCTTGCTGTAAATATGTAAAATGCTGTTAATCAACCTTTGTTAGTGAATATTTGATTAATAGCTAGCAGATGTACTTGCCCCTGTGTATACTATGTTAAATGCAATGTACCAACGCATAATTCATTATTTTAATAACACACTGGGCTAATAAATCAAAGGCACTCTTGAGAATGCAACAGCCAGAATTACCAAAGGAATAGCTGTACATTGTTTTAAAAGTAATAAATTTGTGCATTGTTTTAAGTATGGTATGGACTTTGATAATCAGCTGCCTATGAGTCCTAATATCACTTTACTGTGGAAATTACTAAGGACTAGCAAACAGCAGGTCATTTCCCCCTCACCTCCCTTCTGTTAGAGAACAAAAATCAATCCCAGACCCAAAGACCTTACAAATCTGAAGAGACAGGATGAATAAAGGGTGAGGAAAAGGAACAGCAGGTACTGATGAGCATGCAGTGCGATGTCTGCAAATATCCTTTTCACTCTGTGGTGTGTGTAGTTGTGTAATTTCAGTCTTGCCAGTGGGTTGAAGTTAGGAAGGTGATAGCTACCTGAAGAAACAAGAGGAAGGAAGTTGTGGTAAATAGCCAAACAGCAAAGAGGAGAGACTAAGTCAAAACTGGTGCAGGGAACAGCTAGATGACACCATCAGTGTCCACCAGTGCTTGTCTAAGCTGCTGCACGCTGCATTGAAATGTATAGATGATTATCAATTTGAGCAACCTGATACTTTCTTTAATGAGCGATCACTTACTAGCCAAAGTTTTATGTTCAAAATCTTTACTCGGTGTTAATCATTGACATTCTGTGGTGACTGTTGCATTACTGAAAGAGCCCTTTTTTGTGATGTGTATCACTCAGGTCCTGAAATTCAATGTAAAGAACTCTCCAAGTGGAATAGCTCCATGGGGGAACTAAATATTGTGATCCAGGGTTAGTTCCAAATATGGAGCCAAAGTAGAGAAAAATGAGATCATTTGCAAAAATTCCAAGACTAAGCCAGGAACTGAGCTTTAATTCCTTGAGCCCCACAGAAGCATCCCCTCCTTCCTCAACATTGCCACTTTCTAATGGAAAATATATCTTATTTATAATAATATGGTAGTTCGGATATATTTAATGGCAAGTGCTATATAGTATGTATAGTATAATGCATGCATCCACCAATACAGTTGTGCGTGTGAATTGCTGTTTTCTGATATATTTCACAGGCTGCTTATTTTTTGTGACCTTGGCAATGTGTTTGATTCAATAAGGGATTATCAGATTTGATTGGCCCTGTATTTAATTCTGTAACTTGGTTGAAAGCAAGTGCTTTGCATTGATTTCCATGTGCAATTAATATGTTTTGTCAGTGACAAACGCTTGCAGAGATAATATAGTCTACTCATTTCAATCTCTCCTGTGTACATTTTAAATCAAAATAGCACCTGGTGGCCAAGACCTCCTGAGAAGTGGTGGATTTAATGTGGAAAAGTAGCATTAAGAATCGCTTGCATAGTACTATAATAATTTTCAGTAGTGAAATAACAAAGAATTCCCTAGAAATCCAAGTAACTCAAGAGCTTAGACACCTTCAAATCATCACCATCTTTAAATGGCTTGTACTGTGTCTTGCTCATACTCACAACGCAATTGAATGTCAAGTTAGCTGAAGAACAGAGGAAACAATCCCCTGAAATGTGTAATGCCTTCATTCTGATACCCCTTCAAGGCATGACCCTTGTACAGCTAAAAGATAACAGCAGGGTATATGGTCATATCGATACATTGAACGGAGCTGGCTCTGAAATTGGATTTGAGCTCCTTGAGGAAGTGTCATCTATTATTCTGAGTTTGTTCCAAATAAAAAAAAAGGTGCCAAAATTTCTTTGAAGTCTCAGAGATCTTTTTATAATAAACTTTGCTGAAATATTTAATCTTGGTCTTTCTGACATATTTCTGTTCCATCTTTTTGACAGGTATCATTCAGTATATAATCTAAAAGTCATAGATACCTAAAACATTTATTTCGTACTTCAAGACAAACAAATGTTTCAACCTTATTCAACTAACTTTTATCTACAGTTGTCAAGAGATTGATATCTGTTTGTGAAGCATTTCGATTCTGTCAAATCTGTGTTTTCAGACATAAAACTCTTCCATTTAGAAGTGCAGTCAGCTCTAATCTGCAGTGTCTGTGAAGCTGCAAACTTTTTCATCTGCCCAATATAGAAATGGACCATGACTGATAAGAGCGTTTCAGTACTACTCCTGTCAAACTTCACAGAATTGAGACTGTTAGAATATAAACCAAAATCCTCTCCCTTTGTTTTTTCAAAAACATCCAAATAAAAAGTCACTTTGTAGCATTGCCTTTGATATTCTATAGAACTCCGTTTAGAACTGCAGTTCACAGTGGACCTTTAATTTCTGTTAGATAGGAAAAGTAAAACTAGTGTTGAATAAATGGATAAATAAATAAATAAATAAACTGCCTTTTTTAAATCTGCTTATATTCTTACAGAGCTGCTGTTAGTACAATTGCATGTGACTGCCTCTGAAACAGTAATGGATGATGTCTTCATAGTTCAACAGTGTGACTGGGAATGTTATTCCCAGTTTGCTGACAGATACCCGGAAAAAAGGTAGAAAAATGGTGAGGCTTATCTCACATAACTTTAGACATATGAAAAATAGATTTCTGGTCTAAATAAGCTAGACTCCCTCTATTCAGTAGAGAAAAGGGGACTTCTAGGGGATGATTTATCCTACTTATTTCAAGAGGTATCATTCATCTTGTGGAGGTAGCCTAGACAACTCACACAAACACCCAGCTTTCAGAGCGCGATGTGGGAATCCAAGCGATCTGCACAGTTAAAAGTTTCCAGAATTGTAGTCCAGTGATAAAGCTGTAATTCCCATATTATCCTACTGCGTTCCAATACACACCTATAGCAAGTAATCGTAGTCACCACTTCTCTGAGAATATCATATTGTGTAACCCTAGGAGCAGAGTAACGAAATTATGTGGGAGTATTTACCAAATCAGAGGGATGTATATATATATATACACACATATTCCATCTGCTCTTCCAAGCCCTCTGTTTCCACACTAAAAGAAGAACTACCCACCTCTGCCAAGCATTCTCATTCATTTTGCATTTGAAGCTGTTTTATTGGCTGCATTTTCCCATGCTTTTTGAATCTTTCTTCATTAGCAGCCTCTAGCATCTGACAGCTAATCTGCCTGCCTACAGCTTCCTCCATTAGCACTACCTTTAGACTGAGCGCATAGAAGGAAATGGATGTTGTGCCATTTAATCGAGTATCTGTCCCTCACTGGTTTTCAGTCTGTCATCTGTCCTTTCCACCCCTTTCTACGCCAGTATCGGGAGGAGGGGGAGCTGCTTACACTGGTGCGGATGTTTCTGTTGCCAGTATTGGGAGGAGGGGGAAGCTGCTTACACTGGTGCGGATGTTTCTGTTGCATATTGCACAGATGTTTGTCCTAAACCAGTGTATGCTGCTTGTTATTCAAAAATATTACTCCTGCAGATGTTCCTACCACTGTGCCCTCCTGTCTTTTCCTCTGTCCCTCTCTTGTACATGAACAGATTGCAGTGATTTTTTCCTTTTTTCCCCTCCAGAGAACTAAATCCTAAGCCAGCCCTCTAGATTTTCTTTACTTATTCCTAAGCAGCAGTTCACTCAGGCATATGGCTTGCTTTCCTTCCTCACCATTTGGACAGATATTTTCTCTTGTCTGAGTACATTCTTAATCCATGACAGAAATGAGAAAACTTGTATGATATGTTATACAAAAAAGAAAAAGCCTCTATTTTTCTCATGCAGACTGCTTTTCAGTGGTATGTTCCTTTAACGCCAGGATTTTCATATCAAGACCAGTTAATAAAACAAGACTAGAAAGTTTATTCTGATTACACTTGAATCCCCGTGTGGTAGGTGCTGCGCAAGCACACAGCAAGAAAGATTTCCCTCTGCCTGAAATAGCTCCTGCCCATGAAAGGATGGCAGGGAAGTGCAACAACCTGATGAGAGGATTCAAGGTGGAGATGAGACTTGTGTGCTCTGCGTATTAAGCAGTGGTCAAAGCAGCTCTCATTGCCTAATTATAATGATTGGTTTATAGGTGAATGTGTGAGAGATAAGAAGTTTTTAGTAATAAATGTCTGATTAATGTCAGGCAGAAAATGCTGAAGGTATATTTAAACAATCATACTAAAACCTTTGAAATTATTTCTGAGTCATTTTAAGGTCAGCATTAGTAATAGTTTTTCAAGAATTCAGATTCTGGTATATTCCTCTGTTATTGTGGAAAGAGGAATGTTAATATATTCCCTGCTTGTGTGAAAATATACTTTCTTGCAATTACGTGATTTTTTATTTGCTCTTAATTTCTTCTTGTAATAGGCTCTTTCTCGAACTGGAGGTACCATGAAAAGATGCATACTTGTGCATGCACGTGATGCCCACAAGTAAACATGGGAAAGTTTCATAAGCAAGCAGCAAGCTGAGTGCTGAGCATCCATGGACATTTGGCAGGGCTTTTTATTCGGTGTTGTCTCTCTCAGTTACAGACTTATAAATGAATGAAAGAGTCTGTCTCTAAACCCTTCATTCTTCACTACTCACTATTGCTTTTCCGAAGTTAATGATTACAACCAAGATTTTAATATGATATCCTTGTCTTTCTCACCGTAAGCATCCCACACACATTCACACCTCCCACTGTGACAGCTGAAGGAGCAAGAATGAGCACAGCCCCAGTGTAAGCAGAATCAAAGAGATTTATTCAGGGGTTATACAGTTTTTGACGCAAGAAACTTTTCTTGTGACAATGGGCTGTTGGCTAACATTCAAGGTGATCTTCCCTGAGCCTCATTAAGCTGTCTTCTGTAGTTAGGTTTAAAATGGGAGGCTGGTGGCTTCCTAGCTGTCTGAAAGAAGAAAGGATGAAATTCATCTCTGCTTGCAGTTCTTTTATGGCTAGGTAAAGTGCCCTGACTGATATTCAGAGTGACTGAATACAGAGTGAAGAATGCTGGCTCCAGTGAAGTCTATACAAGAGATACAAACTCTGCTGAATTAGCTCTTCAAATATTTTGAATCCCTGCTTTATTAATAGGCTTATTTTTCAGCATGACCCTGAACAGGCTCAAAAGACTATCGGTGTGTTTGAGGCACACAGCAAAAGGGATGGAAAGTTAAACTTTTTCTGGGTACTAGAATCAACAGGGCTTCTGCTGTGACCTTCAGCTCTGGCTAGGAATAAGAGCTTTAGACTATAATGAGATCTTATTTTATGGGTGGGCAGGAGGAAAAGCTTGTGAAGGGAGAACTTAGGTGGTCTGTGGGATTCACAGCTATTGGGCTGTCTGAAGGGGGTGAACCCTTAGAATTGTGATTTTTTCCGTCTTTGTTTCTGAAAAGCATCTAGAAGAGACAGAATCAAGAAGGGTAACATTAGCCAACATTGCCAAGTCCCAGGCATTGCCAGATTCTCTTAACGTCTTTAAATAACTGTGACAATGCAGCTGAAGGAAATGCATGTCCCAAGATGTTAAAAGGCTCCTTCTTTTCAGACATTACATGCAGTGTCTGTTTCAGATAGAGAATTCCAAGAATAGGGGAAAAGAATGAATACACAGGGAGGGTGGGGAGGCAGCGTGCTGGCCCTGGGCCTAAAGCAGAGAAACAGCACACTGAACAAACCCCACACATGGGCAGAAATTAGTATCCCTTGTATTTGGTGTCGCTTTTCTGCTTGGGGGAGAGATTTTTTTTTTTTTTTTTCAGATATTCCTAATATCTTTCTCAAACTTAACAATGCATCTCCCCAGTGCCCTTCCTGAAGCCAAGGTGTAAAAGTGCCGAGTTGGAGTCAAGAGAGGTTCTTTCAGCTTTTATTTTGAATATCTGAAGTCAGCTTGGCTGTTTAAGCTGCCTGTACTTTCTGGAATTCACCTGCTGTGTTTTCACTGTTTATGACATGTATTGAAAGCAGCAAAAACTGCAAATATTAATTAAATAGCCTGGTGCAGGTATCTGTCTAGGGTAAACCTACTGAAGTCAGCTGAATGTGCTGCACTTGCATAGTCGATACATGATGGATTCAGAAGCACAGAAATGCTTCTCAAAAGAATTATTCTTATCTTCCAAATGTTATTTATTTGAGTCGGAATGGGTCTTTTCAGCTATAGTGATATTCTTCAAACCCTGGCACTGTGATACAATATTACTCTTTATTAAGCCATAATACTAGTAGATTGTTTTAAGCCTTGTGCTGTGAATCTCTTGCAGATGAAATGCTGCGACGGGAATATCTGTACAATAGGGAGACTGGAGGATTGGAGGATGCTTTTCTGCACAATTTTATCATTCCAGTGGTCTGGAGGATCTGGATGATTGAAAACCAACAAGTAAATAAAGCCTTATCTGTTACATACCCAAGTGCCGGGTAAGTATTGAGTGGTGGGGAGGAATGTTTAAGTGATCATGTGAGGCTAAACGGTGCTGCATGGACTGAGTGACTGAAACAACATTCTAATCAAATCTGACAGCTCTATTGCATTATAATTATAGACTGCCAGAGGCGCTTTTTAGACTATCAGTACTTTTGGAATAGTTTGCATCTAAATTAAAATGGAACTTCAAAGCAGTTTGATGGGGATGTGTTTCCAAGGAGTTTCAAAAATGTGAAAGACACTAACTGATTAGCGTTATGCACTGTACCAGCTGGTTGCTACTGTAAAAAAATAAAATAAAAAGTAGCAGCCATGCTGATAATCAGAAAGTGGTATCTTGAATCCTATTAATTTTCTTTTGAATTATTTATAGGGTTTTTTTTTGTTCCAGTCGTGCGCTTCCTTTCAAATGTTTATTTAGTTTCTCTGTAAAGGAAAAAAATTCAGGAGGAAGAGAGAGAAATCTGGAAAATCTCCAAGGGTTAGCTCACCAGCAATCTGTTTAGATGTCCTCTTCTCAACCGAGCCCTGCTCTGCTAAATATTTATGGCAATGTTTAACAAATAAATCTCACCCACCTCTCCATTTACAGTAAAGCAGAAGATTGAACTGCTTTGAGGGAGGATTACCTCTTTTTTATCATGAGGGAGAAAGAAATTCCATGAATATACATTAATTTCTAAAAAAGATGGAGCTGCAACTGCAAACATCTGTTTGTCCACATTACAGATGTTCTGCCTGAAGCTTTTTTTCTGATCCCATCTCTAGGTAACAACAACAGAAAGGAGTTCACAGCTCCACAGTGTTTTTTCTTTCTTGCAATATTGTATAACCACTAATTGGAAGCAACAGACAGATTCTCAGGACTCGATCTTATCTTCAGATACATGCATGCATTGTTTAGCACATTGCAGAGCCAGCCAGTGTCTCAGCCAGAAGCGGAATCAAAATGCACTGCAAGGCAGGCTGGGTGCTGGAAAGAGGGAATAGGGACCTGTTCTGCTAGAGCATTTAGGTATCTAAATGCAGTTCAGGTGACTCCACTGATTTTTAAATACAGGTTAAATTTTCTAAATATGTATGCCAGTTTCTCATCAGCTCCTGTGCTTTGATGTGAAGCATTCTGTAATGAAGATCTTTTTTGGCTTGATTGGTTTTGCTATGCTTCTCCACCCCTGTTGGATTCACCCAGCTTCAAATCCTTTAAGGGACATCCTAGTGAGACAGAGCACAGGATGTCAGACCAACACTCTGTTCAGCAATGGCTAAGTCTGGATTCTTCAGAAGAGTGCAATCAAATCACTGTGAGATACATACCTTTCCAATACATTTATTCCTGGCCAAAACCAGTGACTAAATGGAGCACTTACAGGAGGATTTATAGGCCTTTAAAAGTTTACCGAGTTCGATGCCTGTAGGAGAAAGAAATACCAGTTACATAATTCAGGAATGTACAGCTTGGTTTCTGTATTTCCAATACTGTTGATTGGTATCTATAAGTCTTATCAAGATTTTTCTCAGGATACTGGATCTCTGTGAATGCTTCCACAGCTATCTGTCTGCCTATAGTGAGTCGAACTGTATAAATTTGGTGTATGCAGAATCTATGTAAACAACTTCTGCTGAGGAGTTTGAAGTTAGCTTACCACTAGACTAATTTTTAACAGATAGATAACTTTTAGTAAAAATATGTAACCTTTTCTGTTCTGATGCATTGATTTCCACCCTGCCAACTAGGGTGTTAGGAATACCTCCTAGAAAAAGGCAACGTTTCTTTCATAGTTTCATTATTATTACTTTATAGCTGTGGCTGGTTTTGGATGTTTGTGTTTGTTCATGACAATTTATTCATGACTTCATTTGCAGATAGTGCATGTAGTTAATAGCATATGGGAACTCTTTCCAAAAATTCGAACTTGTCAAATGAAAGCATGCTTCAGGAGTGCATCATCCCTATTTTCTAAGCCAGAGCCTTCAGTCTCATAAAGTGAGTTTGCAGAGAAAAAGAGAGATAGCCAGAAACCAATGCATCTTTCATGAAGCATTTTCTGAGAAAATATTTACTGTTTTACAACAAAATGTCAAAAGTTCATCTGAAATGTTGAAAGTTCATACTGAAAGGTATCCCTCAATCATGATGCACTTCATTTTCATCAAAGCCAAATGGACATGCAGAAGTATGCAAGCAACATAGGCCTAATTTGTCCACCCCATCACTGTAGTTGCACACATGGCCAGGTACTGCATGTACACATCCAAGTTCATTCAAATCACTATGAGCAAAATTTGAGCTCCTTCAGCTGCAGACCTGTAAAGGCTGGATAGCAAGAGCTTAACACCACAAACTCAGATTTCAGTGGCAACTTTGTCAGCTTTAATTGCAAGTTAGGATGCTGAGTACTTACGCTTAGAAAGATTAAAGATGCATGCTTAGCTTCCCTAATGCTGACTGGATCCCTAGACAAGGGATCCTAGGCAGGCCCTGCTCGCAGTACATATGGTTACACACATGTCCTGTTGGACAGCAGATGATGAGAGTACCCGGTAGGATCACTGTCCAGAGGTGATTCATAAACCAGCCTTTGTACATTGCTCATTAGGTCTCACTTTGGACCTCAGTTGCTCCTCATTCAAGAGCTGCTTCGTAACAGACATCCTCACAGACAAACAGAAGTTGTTTCTTGCCTGGTTCTGCTAGCTTTTCCTCTCAACTGACAAGATACTATGACCCAGTACCACAGCAGGATTTTATTTTATTTTATTTTATTTTATTCTAACAGTGTTTTTTACTGTTAGACTTACCACAGCAAATCATTGCTGCAGCAGCTCTTTTCACCAAGAAATGACAAGTTATTAAAGACAAACACTTGAAGACATTTAAACAGAAGGCTGCTATTCCCATTTACCCCTTGACAATGTATCAGTCACTCTCAGAGACAGGGAGAGGCAATTTTTACAGAGCCCCTCTGCTTTACTGCACTCCCTCTCCCTCCTCCACCCACTTTTCTCTCTCTCACTTACCACATGGAAATTGCGAACATTTCTCCCGAAAACAGAGTTCAGATCTGAAGCCTGGATATGTATGTGCTGGTAGCTTGTAATTCTTGACATACTTCTGGTGGCTTCAAAGAGTATCTGCCAACTGCTGGCCTGGAAGCAGTGAGACTGGCTCACAGCTGCAGGATCTGAAGAAGCTCCAGCCCGTGGAGTCTCCTGCCTAGTGAAAGCTGTTCAGTTCAAGGCACACCAGAGCTCTGAAATGGGGATTTAACATAAGTCTGTCCAGCTGGGACTGTATCTTGTACCTTCTCCCCACTCTGGTAGTTCACTTTGTACTGATTTACCTGCACTTCTCCCTGCCAGGACTCAGCTTTGGCAATAAGCCCTGATTGACTGAAAGACAGAAGAGACCTTGGGCACAAATTTCCATGTGCCAGGATTATTTCTGTTGTAGCACATCCCCATTTCATATCTGCTTTTTCCTCTTTTCTTTCTGCTTAACCAGTTCAAGAGGTGACCAACATACAAAGCCACGGTTAGAAATATGTGTCCCTCTCTTTTTGCCCAGCATACTCCTGGGTGCGGTGGAGGTACATGGAGTGGACATAGATCCTTTCCCTTCTAGCAACCTCTGTTTCACTGAGTAAGACATACCTCATGTAAATGTTTTAGTTAATAGCAGCTCTTAAGAGAAGAACTACTTGGGACTAGTTCCTTCAACTGATTAACACTGTATATACGCAAATATTATGCTCTTTATTTCTGTGGCAATGTTATATGACATTTATACAGCACTTTCTTCAAGCAGAGGTCTGTATGTACATGTAAAATGTTACTACAAACACACTCTTAAAAGGAAGTACAGAAAAATCTTTGCTACCTCTCTGAATACAGAGGAAAGTAAAGGATGACTCAAACCCCCTATTGTTAATTAACTACTTGTAACTGGATTACTTGCCTTTTAGGGGAACATTTCTTCTAACTGAACCTGGATAATGGACTTTTAGACAACCAACATAGGATAAAGCATATCACAGTAGCGTAACTCTGTATTTCTGTTGGCATCATCTTAGATTGAGTCCTTGGGAACATATGGAGTGCACCGAGTGAGAATAGATTCAGTGATGCTCTTCATGTCTGCTGGCTGGGAAGTAATCATGGCAGAAAAAGAAATCACCAACTTGTATTGGCATGTTCTTCTGCCTGCTTAGATTTATAGATGTAAGTATCCATGGCTACCAAAGACTTGGCAATAAGTGAATGGCGATTTCAGGCAGCTATTCCTGAATGAGATGTGGTGGTGACAACATACTTTTTGTCATTTGGCTACAAATAGTTGCTATGAATCTATTCCAAAACAATGAAATAGCTATCATCCTCAGAAGTTTTCTGGCCTGATACGGCACATAATAAAACAATTTAAGATGGTTTGGTGATTATTGTAGCCAACTTGAACTTAAATGCTCTCAGCTGAGTTCCTGGTTTGCCACAGACTTTCAATCTGACCTAGCATAAATCACTTAATCTCACTGTGCCAGACGGAAGTGTTGTGAGGATGCATTGCTGTAGGAGGCACACAGATATTGTGGCCACGGATGGTGTATAAAACAGCACAACAGTTACAACTTGGAACTGGCATATACTCCACCAGGTGGAGTCTCTCAATCAGAGGAGAACATATTTACCCACACCATGGGAAGAACTGCTACTTAACAGTGAAAGCTGTGGAAAGGTGTGCTTACAAAGTCATTATAGACAACTAAAAAAACAATTTTCTTGGATGATTGCAAGTTTATACCACAATCATAAAACAGAAACCATACATCTGCATTTTGGTGGTTGTGGTTGGTTGGCTGACCTTGGCTGGCTGCCAGATGCCCACCCAGCAACTCTCTCATTCCCCCTCCTCAATAGGACAGAGGAAAAAGATAAAAAACCACATGGCTCGACATAAAGACAGTGAAATCACTTAAAAATCATGGGGAATGGGGAGTTGTGGTCAGTCCATAACAGCTCCTCTCTGCCACTCCTTCCTCCTCAAACCCTTCCCCTCCCTCATGGTCTCTCCACCGTGGCTGCAGGGGATTCTTTGCCCGTGTGCCTTCAGC
>NW_009598907.1:46683-75404 GCF_000690535.1 Cariama cristata
GAAACCGGCTGGACCCGGCGTTGTCTGGTGCGGGGCAGCCCCGGCCTCTCCTCACAGAGTGAGCCCCTGCAGCCCCCACAGCTGCCAGCGCCTGGGCGTGGGCACCCAGCGCATGTGTCCATTGAGTAGGAGCTGGCAGTGATATCTGCTTTCCATGCCTCGGCTGGTGAGGTATGAGCAATAAATCAATACTTCTTCATTTCGCTCAATAGCCATTTCATAGGCGTATGTTTCTTTGGGAGCAGTAAATAGATTTTTTTCTCTATAGAAGCTCTAGGGGATAAAGGAGCTCTGTTGATCAGGACTAAGAGTCCCTGAATGATTGATTTTAAAGTGCTTTGTCCTCAGGGGTTCTGCTGATCTTAATACTAAATGTACTAAATGCTAATAGGTAGTAATGCACTGTCTTAAGTAATAAGGTACTATCAACTTCAAATCTCAGAAGAAAATACGAGCAATTCCAGATGCTTTGGAAAAATGGTGCTGCCGGATCAACCTAGTGAAAATTGAGTTGGTGAAAGGTCCAAGATTTAGGTGCTGGAAGAATTCACAATGCAGACTTTCAGTCTCAGTTCCACCAAGATGAATTTATTAAGAAAATAAAGGTGATCGATAAAAGAGGTTGTTTATAGGAGCAGATTGTTGGTGATAAAATCAGGGCTAAGTCTCAGGTCTGCTGTCACTCTCTGTAGTTCTCTGAGCCTCATCTAAATACAGCGACACACTCTGTGTAGTGAGGCCGCATGAGGCTGCACCTGCGAAGTTTTGATAATAAGGCTGTATAGAATGACTCATCCCAAATACAGGGAAGAACCAAAGCTTGCAAGTCGGTTTTCTTGCAACAGTTGAACATTCCCACTTGAGAATGCGACTGTCATGGTGTCCTTAGCAGTGTTTTGGAGAGGACCATGTTTTAGAGGACAAGTTCAGAATAGCAAGAGAGTCAGTAGGAGTTGAGAGTGGCCTGTGCATATATTCAGGGTAATCGATGGATACCCATGGGACCATCAGGCATTTCAAGTTCAGTTCATCTCTTAACTTACCGTTAGACACTTTTCCAGTTGAACACATGGGTCTGAAATGCAGAAGAAAGAAATGAGCAATAGGAAGAGGGAGCAGAGCCTTCCTTTTCAGTATGGAAATTATTCTTCAAATTTCTTTGTTGACAGCTGGCATGGCACAAAGTAAACACAGGTAATAAACATAAGTAAGCAAGAATTAGCATAAACAGCAGCTGCTCTATTACCAAAAAACATGTAACAATAAAGAACTTTTTTCTGCCTTCAGAAACAAAGGTAGGTAAAAAGCCTGCATGAAATAATGAGTTAGTTAACCACCTGTTAAAGTTCTGAGCACCGGCAAAATGAAAGAGCTATTTGTTGATGACACAAGCATTTTTCTGAATCAGGCTTTCTAATTAAAACTGAACCTATCCTTATGATAAAAAAAAAGCAATGCGGTATCAAAAATGTCCTCTTGCTCACCCTCTCCTCTTTCCCAAATCAAGGGATTTCCTACACTTGCCTTTTCAAGTTGCTTTCTTGCTATATCCAGATAATTGTTTCAAATTTTTCTGAGGTTCTTTGGATGTGTTTTCTTGCTCCCTCTTTTCCAGTTACATAGCATATAAAGTGAAGTCAGGCCATCAGGACATATAATTGTATTTGTGGCCAGATCACATTCAGCAAAAAAATGGTCTTTTGTCTCTATTTTTTTCTGCTAAAAGCTAGTTAGTAGCATACTCAACAGCATTGTCATATTTTAATAAAAACTAATGGTCCAACACAGTGAAATGTAGAAACAAGAGAAGAAACAATTTTAAGTGCATAATTTTAGATTGATGATGCTTGAATTTATAGCTTAATCTGTTTCCCATGGAAGGTGGCTTACCTGTTCAATTAACTTGCCAGTGTAAGTCGGGCATCTGCCTATCTGCAAGTTCTGTAATTAGCTTATCTAGATTTTCTTTGTACGTTAGCATTGTCGTCCACATTTGGTTTTCGTTTGTTTGGAACTGCAGCTATTTATCTCTAAATTTTTCTGCCAATAGGGTATTTTTAAAAATGAAAACACACTGAATAATTACCCTATTTAGAATCTACGTAGAGCTTTATATCTTCAAAAAGTCAGTTTAACATAAGACTCAATACACAGTGTCTTGAAATCAGTGTGAGTCTTTCCACAGTAAGTTTTGGATCAGAATGGTTCAGGGTCAGGTCCTCATACTGTTGCTTACCAGATTATTCACTGTGTTTCACGAGTAAATCAAATTAGTTGAATAAAACATTACTTATACTCAGTAAAGGCATCAGAATCTTACTAAACAGACATCTGATCCTTGAGGGGGAAGGGGAGGGTGTGGGTGCACGTGTGTTTACACACTGCTAGGTCTGATGACGTGCTTGTGGCCATGTAAAAAGTCAGTGTCAATACCAGGATGAGAGTTTAGGATTTTCTTATTTAAGGTCCCATGTTCTTTTCATTCAGATGTACTTTACTTTCTTGCTATTGGTAAGTTTGAAAATGTGTTGTGTTCTGTTCGTATCAGTAGACACTTGCTTTTACTGGTAAAAGATTTTTGCAAACTATGAGTATTTTGTATGGAAAGAGTTATGTGGCCTATGTGGAATGCTTTTGAAACAACACGTTTTTCATTTGATCGCAGTTTCATAGTATTTCTTCTGTTTCTACTGTCGGCTTCTGTTTTCAAGGTAACCATGTTTCAAAACTATGGTATCTTTTTGGTGGATGAAATACTTTGGAAGCTTTTGAAATTAAAAACATATAAATTTTCAACAGTAGGGTTCTTTAACGAGTGGAGAGAATCAGATCTCATAGTTTGCATACTGATTGGGACAAATTTTCTTTGATACCAGTTATTATAAATACATTTTTGTTTGGCTGTGGGTTTTTTTGAAGAGAAAAAACCCCTGCTATTCGCATTATAGGTGGAGACATCAGCATCACAACCACAGAGATGATAGTATAATTTTATTGCAGTACTATTCACAAAGGGGTGTGTGTGGGGGGGTGGTTTCCAGGAGTATTATTTTTTTTTTCTTTCTGAAAACACTTGATCCACCATATCTATCTGCTGATTATCTTTATATCTGCAAAAGTGTCGGGGCATATGAGTCTCTGTATATGCAGAAAGAGACATAGAATCCTTATTTTCTGGCTACCTAATTAACTGAAATGTGTGAAGTCTTTAGACTCCCAAAGCAGACGTCACTGTGGTAAAATTCTGTCTATCTTATTTTAGGTGAGAACATTATTATCTCTTTCTGCTTACACTGGTTTGGACTGTGATTCTTTCGCCTCCTTCAAACAGCACGTCAGCCCATGAAGAGCTGTGTATAACCTCCATGGAGCTACTCTTGGAATAAGGTAATTTACATAGGAGCAAGAGTATCATCATTTGGTCTCCTTTACTTAACAGCAGCCACAGCAGCTGAACAAGATCTGATCAAATCCCTGGTCAAAATGGGGAACATCTGCCTTTTCTGTTTCTATTTTATCAGGCAGATTTAAGTTCAGACTGGAAATAGAAGAGTTAAGATCTTGCCAGATCAGGCTTTTCTCACTATACAGAACAAATAAAATATTCTAGGTAGGAAAATACGTCAAGGTGTGGGATGGGGGAGCAAGAGAACTAGATAAAACCTGAATTCACTGAATATACTCAAGTTTTTCTTTTGATTTTGGTAAGTCCAGCGTGTTATACTTGGATTTAATTCTTTAGTGGACTCCCTGAAAGATCTAGTGTGATTCAGCTTGAACAGTGCAGACATCTGTTTCCTGCCTCTGTCACATGCATAATTCTTTCTTCCCACATAAGATTGGTAAGACAATAATCACTTTGGTCATTTGTTGGGGTCAGAAATTACACTGATAGTTTGCCACATAAGCAGGTACAACACAGTAGGAATACCAATGTGGTCTGTGCCTGGACACTGATTTTCTCTCCAAAGTGAATCTTCTAGTTCCCTTCTACTCTCTGAGTTGCAGCTTTAGGGGTTGTTCTGCTGGGTCTTTTCTTTGACCTCTCCTTTCTTTTTTGCCCATCTTCTCCCTCACTTTGCAGTGCTGTATAATAAACAATAAAAACCTTGTGCTCCTGGATCTCAGGCAGCTGAGCTCCTCTACCCCACCCGTTTACTGTCCTTCACTCCTGCACTAAAAGAGGAAGATAAAATATTTTTTCACACATCAATTTCTTGCAAGTTAAGCTCCTCTACAAATTTCAACTTATGCAAAAATTTTACAGACTATCATGTCTAAGAAATGTCTTTTCTCCTGGACAATTTTGGGTTTTTTGTTCAGGCAAATTCTGGCACTCACTGCTCACTCAGGTGCTCAAGTTGTAAGTTAACAATATTGCTGTGCTAGTGCAGCACCATCTCTCACTAGACATTATAAAGGTGTATTTTGAAGAGAAAATTACAGCTGACCTACACCAAGGTGTTTTCTTAGGTTGGAGAGGAAATTTGGGGGAAGTACAAGTTTTTTGAACACATTTATCAAGAGGTGGATGACAAAGGCTCACAAAGGCAGACATACACACAGGAGATGGCTCTTATTTTAATGAGTCTTGCAAGATGACATGCAATTTCTACCGAGAGTGACACTATTCTGCTTTGCTGGAAACCAATTCTTCCATCTACTCTTTTCAAAGTTTCCTCTTCCATCTAAATGCTCTAAGTCTAGAATGGGGTTTTTTTTTGGACTATACAACACAGGCCTCTGGTATAAAAGAATTAATTGCTGTGCTCAACATTTGTGTCTGATTTTTTTAAACTCTATTTTTAACACTCTTATTTTATCCAGAAGTACTGGATTTGTATTTTTGGATCTGTTCATGACTTTGGATATGACTATGTGTATGACTTTGGATAAGTTTCTTAACAGCTCTGTGCCTCAGTTTACTTTTCAATAACAACCTTAATTATCACCATTCTTGGACATTTGCTGAACTGCCATTTGGCAGTGCTCGTACAGAGCCCATTGCAGGATTTAGAAGGTCTTAAGTCCTTCCAGCTGAGTGGAGATTTATTCCTTACTGCCACCAGCAATAAGGGAAGTCTCCCCTCTAACTGCATCTCAAGGACCTTCAGTTTCTTATTACCACAAGAAAAATCCAAAGCAAAACACAGAACTCAACCCCAGTGTCTTGAATCCTAGTGTATTAACTAGACCATTTTCCCACTTTTGTTTATTTTTGCAGCTGTGCTCTGAAATTTATTTGATTTTCATTGGGTTGTTCCTTTGAGTACATCTTCATGCTGTGATCCCCAGGCCACCACTTCCTTACCCCTTAAGAACTCAGCAAGGACAGGAGCTGGCAAAGACACGGCAGTGCAGACACAGGTCAGTTACTTTGCTCACGTTTTGGCTTTTCTTTGCTCTTTTGTGCTTTCCCTTCCACTCTGCCAATCATTCAGTCAACGTTTTTATTCTGCTGTCTAGTCTTCCTTCAGTGAACAACTTCACTATCTGCTGGGGTCCTAATAATTCACTGCTTTTTTATTTTAATGAAAAAGCCCTATTCTCTTGATATCAGGCCTCCCAGAGCTGGGAGCATGCAAGCCCCTTCTCATCTGCTTGTTCTCTGAAACCCATATTCCGCAGGGACTCTGCGATCTATTATTCTTGCCCCTCTGCCTCTGGTGCCAGAGCCACTCTTGAAAAGAGGCCGCTTGAAAAGAGAGAGCAGCAGCAATATGGCTTATGAATTCCTGGCACATTGCTTTTACCCTGAAGGATATATTAAACAATAAGTGTTTTTTAAACAAAGACCTCATAACCTCACCACAGGCACTGACTGTGCTGATATATTATTAATTTTAGGCACTAGCTTCAAATTATCTGACGGAAATACCATTTGTCTGTTCTTAATACTTGGTCATCAGAAAGATATTACCTCTTTCAGAAATGCTACCTTCCTTTCTTATCTGACTGTTGAAAGAGTATAAACTTGGGTTTCTCTAAGTGACAGTAGCCCAATATTCAGCATAGGAAACAAACCCTCTCATTAAAGCCCACAGTAACAATCATGAGAAGAATAAATACTATCCAAAATTAAAAATGGTTAAATATGAAGAGTCACATTTCTGGTAAATAATAAACGTATTTCCCTTTTCACGCTAAACATGTAGATAAGTGACTTTGTCTTAAACTTTCTGCAGACTCTTACACAGAACTGCTGTGTCTGTTTAGGCTCTTATTTATATTTATTGTCCAAAGGCAGTAAATATTCATCATTTGTCTCCTAGGGATTGTGCCAGGCATTTACAGTAGGAGCAATGTTTTTGGATAGTAACTGTAAGATGCTGCATATAATTATAAGGTGGGATTTTAAAAACATTTGGCTTTGTCCAAACCATGCTCCCACAATACACGGGGGGGGTGGTGTTAGTAATTTGAATATTCCCGGTTCCTGTGTTCAAGAGCCAAGATCCCTTCTCACCACCACCATCAGGAGTAGGTCTGGACTCCCAGTTCTGTCCCCAAGGTTAGCTGGCCCCATGCCCTTTGTGGGCAGGGAAGCTATGGCTGAGCTGTGGGGGAGATGGACAGTTGCAGCTTCAGCCCTCTGAGAACCAAGGCTGGGCTGGCTGAGATGGGGGATGAAGGGCTGGAGGTCCCCGGGAGTTGCAGGTTTCCTCTGGTCATAGAGTGAGAAGTAAAAGGTACTTAACAGAGTAAGCCTCAAAGATGTTTTTCATGGCTGTAGATGGTGGCTGGCTTTTTTTTTTTTTTTTTTTTTTTTTTTTTTTTTGAGAAAAGAAAAGTTCTCAGGCGTTTTGTTTTTTTTTTTTTTTTTTTTTTTTTTTTTTTTTTGATTGAGAGACAGAAATTGCTCAGCAGCTTGTGCTTTGCAGAACCTAGGGAGGAAGGACTGCTTGCAAATTGCCTTCAGAGACCAAGCTGCTCGGCAATTTGAGGAGAAACCCAGGCAATGACTCAGGAACAAGTAAGGCACTACACACTCTTTAGAAGACCACACAACTGGGGTTGAAACGTTTCTTTTTTAACTACTGTGCTTGGTAGCTGGTGTGGGGAGGAGGGAATGGGGAGTGGTATGTGGGAATACGAGGGTGAAGTCCCATAGGAAAGGCCACAAAATTATTTTCTCCCTCAGATACCTCAGATACCTTCTGTCTCACAAATAAGCTCCAGACTTGCAGTCTTTGTTTCATGGTGAGAGGAGGAGGGATGGGAGGGCTTGCAATTAAGCACTAATTATGATATATGACATAATACAACTTTGTAAATTGAAATAACCCCATAGCCGCAATAGTTTGATCAGCTGAGTTTATAATCAATGTTAATAATCCTTTCCATAAACAGCCAAGCAAGACTGAATTTCACTGTGTTAGCCTTTGCACTTGAGTCGGGAGGGAAGGCTGGTCTGTGTCTATTGTATCTGGGTGTAATTTTTGATGTTTTTTCCTGAGCATAACCATGCTAAACTACTGCCTTTCCAAAAGGTCTTTTGGATCATAGCACTGACATTACTTTTAAGACATAAAACGCTCATTATTGTTAAAATACAAATTACAAATATAGTTCTAGCATGGTGAATGGGGCAGAAGAAAACAGGCATATTTCAGGGCAATTTTAGTTGTTCTGGATTTTTGGGAAGACAGGCCAGGACCCTCCTCTGAATCTATGTATTCATCAGTGTTAACTACAAAAAATTCCTACAGCTGTGCCACTGGAACCACATTGCAAGATTATAATCCTATGTGTATTATTGTTGGTTTTGTGTTTTACCCATTAGGTGGAAGGTAAATCATTCCCTTCCTTTGATGTGTTGATAAACATACCATTCAGGTTTCTGAATTTCCTTTCTGTTGGGGCTATCAGAGACTTCCTTCATGCTGTAGAGCTGCTGCTAGCTCAAGGTTCCCTGCTCCTCTGCAGCCTTGAATTGCAACTTATCCTATTGTGAGAAGAGGAATGTCATCATTCCTCTATGCTCATGAGAGAGTGGGCACGGTCTGATCTCTTAATGGGTTTTTGCTGCAGTTACGAAAAGGATGTGTATGCCTACACACACAGAATTAAGGAAGAGTTGTGCAACTCGCATTCATTGTGCAGACCACAGTACCAAACTTTCCAAGAGTTGAGTTGTGTCTCAGGACTGTCTTAGTCTTAGATGTTGCTGCTTCACTCCAGTCATTAAACATCTATCTTTGCCTGTGGAATAGGCTCTTAAGTTTCACATTTACAGTGTGGTAATTATCTTAATTGTATTATAGTATAGGAGAAACTTCAGTGAGGAAAATAAAACCATACTGCTCTTGTTGGGCAAACTTCATTTCCTTTAATGTTCTGTGTTTGTGTCTTATTGCTTGGACCTCTCCCACTAATAAGCTTTTAATGACTGTTCCCACTGATACCATAGCAGCAGATTCTTTGCATGCTGTCTTTGTCTCCTGGAATAAAATCAATTAAGCTCCTTGTCTCTCTGACCCCATCTTGTATTAAGGCTTTGCACAACAATTAGGAGCACATTATGGTGTTCATTCTTTCATAATTTTGGTTCTGCAGCAAGTCAGGAGTCAGTGCAAAGATTAACTTCAATGCAACACAATGTAGTATGCATATTAAAAGTCTTCAGTGATCTAATTACTATACTTGTATGATTCACTTTTGCAAAAGTGATTTAATGAGCCTATGACACTTTTCAACAGCCTTCCTGAATTCTTTTTGGTAAGTATTCCAATGGACAAAGTTACAAATTTGTGGCAGACAATTCTGATTATTTTCACAGACTTAAAAAATGGAGCTGTTGGAAAGATTCTTCTAGAATGCACTGTAATATTTCAACAAGCAACAAAAGTTTTCTTTCCAAATCTACTTAAAGAAAGTTGAGCATTTCAAATGGAAGTTTTTTGAATATGAGTTTTTGTAGAAAGCTAGGGGATTTTGTCTGTCAAAACTGCTTCAACTTATTTTTGACCAGCTTTAGAGAAAATATTCTTCAGTTACTACAGCTAATGGCATGATCACTTCATTGCTGTAGAGAAAATCAGCACTCCCCTTTGCATTCTTTTTAAAATTCCTTTTAACTTTAAGCAGGTTATGGGACCTAATTGATCAGCTCCTGCAATCTTTTGCTGCTAATTGGCTAGATGTGAGATGATAAAGGGAATAATATCACTTCCCATCATTTCACAGGAGACACTTTGTACTAGATATTTCCTTTTCTCATCAAATGCAGCACATGTGGTTCTCTTGTAATAAGCCCTGTGAGCAACCAGGAGAAGAAAAAGGGTAAAGGAGCATCTGAATTTGGTTTGTTCACTTGTGATATAGAAAAGTAGTCCTGTCCTATGACTATCAACATTTAATTAAAAAAAATGAAAAGAACAGAAACAAATTGAATTGCAAACTTGGTCATGTTATCATCAATTCTGCCTTGCCAGTTTCTGGAATGTTGAATAAATTGCTGTTCTTGCTGTGATAGCCTCTGTTGAAAACTTCGGTGACATTTCACTTTGAAAAAGGAACTCATTGTTCCCCCCAAATGTGATGTTCTGAAAGTCAAATTTCCCTTTCATGTCTGTAAGCAAAATTTTCAAAGAATTTTTTTTTAATAATTGGACAGAGCTATTCATAGGATTTCATTTTCTTCAGAAAACTCTGGCTTTGTTTATGGCTGGAATATGGATTGTAAAAATGAACAACAAAATCTCTGGATTACAGGCATGTCTTGCCTCACTTACTGTGAGAAAACTGAAGGCTAGCTTTAAGTTTGTTCAGTTTGCCATGGTGAAGGGCAGTACTTTTCTCAAACTGTATAGGACCATGCCTAGGACAGAATCATGAATCAGGGTCAACTTTTCCCACCTTTGCCTTTACCATCACTGCCTTCCCT
Organism: Cariama cristata; assembly: GCF_000690535.1. Classification (NCBI taxonomy): domain Eukaryota; kingdom Metazoa; phylum Chordata; class Aves; order Cariamiformes; family Cariamidae; genus Cariama; species Cariama cristata. The sequence goes on from NW_009598907.1 coordinate 56,570, forward strand.
ACCTGCACCAGTCTGACACAACTCATTGATCCTGCTGTACCTCCTAGAACAGGTAGGTCACTACCGTGAGAAATGGATGGCAACAGGACACCAGTCATTATTACTCCACCACTTTGCAGCCCCGGTTTTCAAACACAAGGAGACCAGTGATCCAACCCCCAGCCCCAGTACAGGTAGCAATGGCAGAAGACTTGGGACATATCTGATAATTGTGGGTAAAGAACTGTAAAATGCTGTATAAATACAGGGCTGTATTCCTTTTCCAGACCGAAACATGAAAATGTCTTTCAAAGGAAAAAAGAGTCAACTCTGCAAATGTCATCTGAGACTGATAGCTGTGCTTCTGCACACCAGGTGGTAGTTCTTTTCCAGTTTGCATTATGGAGGGTTTACCATACAGCTTGGTCTTAAAATATTTGTGAAACAGAGAGTGACAACAGACCTACAAAGTGAATCTCTAGTATTTGTAGAAATGTTGTTTGGTTGTACCCAAGAGCAAACAGAGATGGATAGGAAGTCCCTTATCTGAATCCTGAACAGCTCTCAGGAGACTGTGGTAATAAGGGAACTATAGAAATAATTTGATCAAATCTTTCCTCAGTATTTTGCTCAATTGGTGGCCTTCTGCCCAAAACCTGTATGAATGGAGCTAAAAAAGTACCTAGGTCACAGGAGCACATTTTACTGCAATATCACTGACACTGAAATTTTGGCTAAATGTTATATTGACTGGTCTAGTCACTGGCTATCTGGGTTGCAGTTCATAAAAGTACAGAGCTTTTCTATTTGGGCAGGCAACATTTGAAGTAGAGAAAGAAATGCTTTTCTTGAAAATGATTTTTGGGAAGAGGGAAGAGTTTCCTGACCAGCTTCCTCTTTCATATGCTTTTGTATCTCACTGAATCAGAGAAAATGCAGCCTGGTCCCAGGTTGAGTACTTAAGTAGACAGCTGCCTGCCTTCTCAAACAACTTGTACAGAGTCAAGTTCTCATTATTTCTAGACAGGTACCTGAAAAGCCATGTTGCTTAGGCTCTGACGCAAAATCTAACTATGAGATGGAACAAAGAACAACCCAGTGTTTTAAAGAGGAATTGAGTTGTGATTATTCTATTGATGCTAAAACTTGCTTTGATACAATAACATCCCACATTACAGCTACTAAAATTCTTACAGGAACTTACAGTCTCCTAAGCAACTGCACTCTCTGCTAACAGGAAGAGATTATCTGCTCTAGAGAGGTGCAGAAAGAGCCTTTGTCTCTGCTAGAGGCAGCAGTAGCTGAAAAGAGAGTAAAGAAAATTAATACTTATATTATAGCAGTATTTAATATAGAGGATCTAGTGATGGTAAATACCTGAAAATTGAAAACAAGGGAAGAGAAAGTAATTTTGTGGCTGCAACAAAAGTGTTAATTTAACACTTGTAGACTTGAGAATACAGCTGGAAAATAATACTTTGTGACTTGTAGCATCAAGGATATTGCAACAGTTCATGATGTTCAAGAACAGATGGAGCAACATTCAGAAGTTCCTGCTATGCCAGTACAGAAGAGTTGATGAAATGGCCTGTAATTCTTTTTGCATCCTCCCATGATATTCAAATCCTGCTTATTCTTCCATAGGTGATGACACCATTGACATAAATGGAACTTTCTTTGCAAATTCCACCGAGTATAAACCTTTTCTTCTGTGTTATTTATTCTGTATATTTCTGCCTTCCCACCCCCACTCACATCACAAGGCCATGAAAGAAATTAGATCACTTGTTATCCCATGGCAATTCACAAGTTTTACACAAGGCTTCTCTATACAGTTTAAATCTTTTTGTTTTCCTTAATTAACCTTAAATGTTTTAAGTCTGGTTATTTTTGAAGTCCCTTGAAATGAAGTGACAACTATAACTGTGCTATTCTGAATGTTGATGATTATATTTCTCTAAAAATAAAAGCTCAATATGAGATTCATTTAGAATTGTGCACCTGGGGAACCTCTGATTACTGCCTACGGTATTCAAGACTATTAAAATATTCACAGTGAATATGCCTCTTTCTAGCTCCTTGCACCGAGGGCGAATCTAAACTCCTTGAGGGCTGCAAAGAAATAAGCGTGCTTAATCTGGTGCCATGGCACAGACCTGGGTTGTTTAGGAGGATGTTTTGTCTTAAGTGGTGAGACAGATCCAAAACCAAGAAGCTCCTTTATGAGGATTTCAGGTTGTGAATTCTTCTTTCTCCTGTGGAAGAAACAATTTAGTCATCAGAGCAACTCTAGCAGACAGGAGGGAACTGGTTTTGTTAAGACACTTTTGCTGATGCAGGAGCTTTTACCTATGCTGTAATTTCTAGGCTTGACTTCACTACGAACCCAAAGAGCAAAGTGTTAAAAGAAATTTGATTTCCTGCAAGATTTTTTACCAGTCTCTTTGGTTTTTTGTTTACAAGGTTTTCTGCAAATCCAATGAATGTATTGTCTATTCCATGAAAATACCAGTGTATATTTGTGCCTTGAAGCACTTGCCTTCTAAGTTGTTTTCTGTTATTCAGTAGCAATATGAAGCCAGAAGGATCGGTACTGCTTTTATATACACTAGCTGCAAGTGAAAGCTAGGGTAGTAAATAAATGTTTGTTGTCTTGTTTTCAGTAAGACTTAAACCATGTCGATATACTAAAATAGCAGCTATTCTATGATTGTGGCTGAAGAAAGACTAGAATAGATGTTGGGAAGAGATGCAAAGAATTGATCTAGAGGAAAATAAAACAGTCCAGAGGAAAACTAGACATTCAGAGGGGAACTATGTATTGTAACACTTTGTGCATCTGTCGCACATTGAAATGAATTCAAGTTCACACTATACTGGATTCAGTTAAGTTAATACACAGTGTTTACTATTGGGCCCTGTATAACTTGAGGTCTCTTAATACAGCTTAAAAGCTTAAGGAAGTCAAAGGTATTGTCGTTTTCACATATTGAACCATAACAGTGACGGAAAAATAATTACTCATTAAAATCCCTGTTCCCTCCCTTATTTAAGCATTAGAAAGAGTTAGAAAAACTATTAAAATGCAATAAAATTCAAGCAGAAAAATAAACTAAAGAGCTGAAACATAATTATCTCTTCCTGCAAATCATGCACAAGCAGCATGTAAAGCTACCAAATAAATGATACAACTCATTTGATGGTGTATTAGGACAGTCAGGAAATTTAGATACAGGACCAAATTACACCCTAATGAAATGCCACTGACATTAATGAAGTTGAACTCAAAAAGAATCTGTCACGTGTAGTAGTCCTTATATTCTGTAGGTTTTAGCCTGAATTTTTTACCTGCCTTAACTAAATATTAGGAACATGTATACTTTGTACTTCAAGATTAACAAATCTGATTTTTGAAAAGCCATTGGTTAAAGTGGCTTTTCACACATACATGCACACATACGCAAACAAAGTCATAGTTCTTGTCTAATTACTGCTGAAGTTGGCTAACCTTGATGTTGCTGTTGGTAGGACAATAATTGTGTTAAAGGCTTCCATCATTTCTCTGGAAATATTTTTTTTTCCACTGACTGCTCACCTTTTCAGCCTAAATATTTATTGGTTTCAGTATTGTGGTGATTTATTTCTATTTGTTTTTAATTTCCTTGTGCAGTGTTTCAAATGGTACCACAAGCTATGAATGGATTGGTGTTAAATTATGTAGAGGTGCCACATTGCTCTTGAATGCATGTTTTTGATGAGGTTATTAAAACTCTGACAATACAAATTACCATAGCAACAAAAAACATAAATTCACAGCCTATTCCAACCTCTGGAGTATGAAAATATTTTAAAGCACTCAAACACTTTGCAGCATAGCACAGCTCACTATGTCCTAAGATATATCAGTATTCATTGGTCCTCGATCTCTCAAACAGACAAGAAGTCGTGACTTTGTTCCTTTTTTTTTTTTTTTTCAAATGTGAAGTATTTGATCCAACTTAGTTCCTTGCTGATGACTTGCTCTGTGACCTTCAGGTGATGATTTGAGTATGGTACTTACACAAATAAAGAAAGAAACAAATTTCTGCACAGGGCTGTCCTGATGGTGATAGTGGAGTGGGGCTGATTGCCATCTAAGGGCTAATACAATAACTTCTCATTTTTGTTTTAAGGTTTTAAGAACTCTGTTTTTGGAGTAGGCTCTGTTGTACAAGATGTTGTAAAAATGCTGTAAATACTTATTTTATAAAAAGGTATTAGTTAGCAGGTCTCAACACGGTTCTGGAACCCAAGAATTTTTGCTTTACAGTAATGGAAAAGTTGAAAGTAGAACTAGGACTAGGAGTACTGCTTCCATTTTCCCCAACATATTTCATAGCAGTTATTTTACTACTAATCAGCACTTGGTGATTGTAGCTAATTCCATTGGCACCTATCCTTTATGTGCTGTAATGTGAAGAGTGAAATTAAAAAGCCGCCTTTTCGCCCCATGTTCAGATTGACCTTGATATATATTTAAAATTATTGTGCAATTCAAAATGGGTCGGTTGGGCAAGACAATGTATGTATCTGTAGGAGTTGGACTGAGAAAAGAACATGAGTTCCTAGGTTTTTGATACCTGTCTGGTTATTGATGCAAGTAATTTCACTGAAGTCAATAGTATAGTCATAGAAGTAAGAAGAAGTGATTTGGACTAAATTCCTATAAGAACAGGAAAGCAGTGGGCATTATTTCATGCCTTTGTGTTTTATAGGTCAGTTTTGTATTCCAAGGTTTATGGGAACATTAGATGGTGACCATATGGTCTATTAAGGTAACCCTACTGTTTCTATGTAATGTTTCTGTTGTGAAATCACACTGCATCTGGTAAATTTAATCTGGAAATATGTCCCTATTTTCCCAAGACCTCTCTTTCTGTGCTGATGTTTAATATTCCAGCCTATATAATCTGCTTGGCAATGTGATTCTTTCTTTTATTAAAATATTGTATACTTAAGACTGCAAGTATTTGAATACTCAGATATACCATTCAGGTTTCCTAGCTTTTATAAATGAACACTCTGTCCCCTTGCCAGACAAGGACATTAAAACTATCAGCAGGTAATGAGTTTTGCCTCAAGTTTGTTCACTGGATAAAATGTACAATATGAATATACTTTATGGTCTGATCTAGTGAAATATATACTGCAAACAGTAATGTATTATGATTCTACTGGTTCAATCATAAACAGGCAAATAAGAATCAGGATTCAACAGCAAAGTACGTTATTTAGAACCTGCATAATCTGTTTTTATCCCTACATCTAAATATAGATCACATCATAATCAGATTTATTTTATGGAAGAAAGTGTTAATTTTAAACAATTTATATTGTTTTAAAAATTTAAGTAGTTTTAAACTGTTCATTGCTTTATTAATAGACTGTAATTAAACTTTGGAACAAATAGCATTCCTAATCAGCAGTAACTATAGCATGGAAGATTCTGTTTTACAGCTCATTTACTTTATTCCTGTGTCTAAATATCAGCAAATAACAGAATAAGTCTCCACTTGTTGAAAACCGAGGGAAAAACTTCCTGAGGTAGAGGATCTACGTGTACTTAGAACTAGTGATGTGTTTTACAATTATAATAGTTACAAAACTTTCAAATTCCTATTTTCTCAACACTTCTACTTTTCAGTGCAAAATTGGTACAATTCTACTAAGTAAATAATGTCATTCGTATCATAACTAGAGTTCAACCACAAGATACTCTGTTTAATCATTGGTAAAAGATCAAACTTGCTCTATTTTTTATTTCCTCTGCAAGTGAGAAAGCAATGGCATGTTCCATTTCCTTTGCTGGCATTAGCTTGCAGGAACTGGCAAGAATCTAACTTCTTCTGTAATATCATGGGAGAAAGAGTGAGTTTTAAGCCAAAATTCCAGCTGTCTTATTAGCAATGTTAAAAAAAGAATTCTGTTTGTGCCAGACTTGTATCAAGAGTTGTGACAGTGCACGAATTGCTCTGTTATTTCTTCTCCTGTATCAAAGAACTGAAGCATTACTCTATCAAAGCAACTAAAATTCTGCACTATGGGTTTCCAAAGAACTGAATTGAACTCTGCAATGATTGTAAAGAACGGAAGGTAGGAAATATAAAACCATAACAAGGATTTTTTTCTTTTAAAAAGTGTTGGGAGAAACTTGAGAAACTACAGACCCTCAAGTCTGACTTTTGTCCGGGACAAAATGGTAGAAAACTGTAATAAACAGAATAGATAGACACCTAGATAAATATACTGGAGAAGAGACAACATTGTTTTTGTAGAAGGAAGTCATATTTCACAAATCCATTAGAGTTCTTTGATGGAATCAATAAATATGAGGAGAAGGGTGATCTGGTTAGTGCTGCATTAGATGGATTTCAAAAAAACTTTCAAATAAGATTCATCATCAAAACTTTTGAAAGTAACTGAGTTATCATGGGCTAAAAGGAAGGCTCTTTCTATGGACTAGCTACTGTAAGAATTAGGGAAAAAAAGGATAAATGTCCAGTTTTCATAATGGGGAGAGATTATCAGTGGATCCTCACAATAATGTGTTGCAAATTGGACTAGAAGTGGTTGAACAGCAAGTTAAAAAATTTTGTATTATCTAAATAGCTCCTCAAGGAGGATAGTATTCCCGAGTAAGGAGCATAACAGTGGAATAATTTGATTTGTTAACAGAGTAATTATCCAGAGTTGTGACTACTGGAGAGGGTTATATTGGAAAGCCACAGAGAAATGGACAACACCAAAGGAGCTGTCAGCTGTTTCAAGGGCTAAAACCATGGATCACTGCAGCATGGTGACTCAGATTCTTTACCAGCTCTGTGGATTGTGGTTTGTTTCTCTTTTTTTTTTTTTCTTTCTTTCTGTTTTTTAATCGCTGTTCCTGTTTTAGTGTCATTATCCCCACTTTGAGCAGGGTTGGAGCAGGTAACCTCCTCTGATTCCTTCCATCCTAAATTATACTCTGATTCTGTGGTTAAGGAAGCTGTGCAGAGGGAACCTTGGCAGCAGCACAGGAAGGACTTGACCGGATTGCATCACTGGTGCCAAAGCAGGCCTTATGACACCAGTCTTTCATCAGTGCTTAAGAATGAAGTGCCTTTTCTCATTTGACCTTAGAGAATATATATATACACACACATATATATATACATATCTCTCTCTCTCTATATATATCTATATATAAGGTTTTCCTCAATTGAGTGGTACTATTGAAGCCTGTCAATGTCTAGAACAATTAAGGGGACTGCAGACTGGAAAAGCTTTCGAAGGGAAGAAATTAGTGTTCGGCTTCTGAAGTTATTTCTGTATTATGTGTAGATACTGAAAAGCGCTGATGGTTTCATGCTGCTGCAAGGTATGAAATGATCATAAATTCTGAATCAAGTTCATAGAACCATCTCTGAATTTAACCCCTATTCCAGATAGTAAAGGCAACTCTCTAAGGGAGTTTTTTCTTTATTTTAGTTTGGACAGGAATACTCAGAAAAGGTTTATCCAAGGGCCTGTGTTGTGCAAAAAGGTGGCAGCTGACTAAAGGGGTCATCAGAGCGAGACCTGATGGTGGAAACAGAGGTTAAAAGGAATACAGTGGGACTAGATCTGTGAGGAGAATTATTTCAGAGAATTATTTGACATCACAAAGCACTTTATTTTCTTTTCCCCACAGTAAACTTGAATGATCTTAATGACAGAAAATGAGATCCAGCAGGTGTAAACTACAGCGGTTAAATATTCATGAGTAAAAGTAGAAGCAGGAACTGATTTTAAGTACAAGGGTCAGTACGGGCTAAGATTCTTCAGGGCACTGAAGCAAAATAGCTGTCAGACTGCAGTGAAGACAGTGATGAAAGGACAGCTTGAAAGAAAATGGAAATGGTCAAAGTCAGCTTATAGGTAAAACTATGAGGAAGAGGGAGACCAAAAAATGCTCTTGTAATGTGGCTGAACCATTTCCAGGGATACAAAATTTTGTGCCAGAGACTTCAACAGAAGCACTGGAGCAGAATTCAGATGAGATACGAAGACACAGAGGGGCTGACTTCTGACCTTCTGCACATTTGCTGAGATACTTGGTCATTATTGATAAATCTGCAACCTTTCTTGCAAGTGTCCCAAAACAAATAATAAAAATTTTGTGGGGTGGTTCTTCTCCCTCATTTTCTTCTAGGGACTGTCGCAAGGAGAGGAAAGCGATCCAGTGCTAAAGCACTGAGATCAAACATTGAAAGTAAGAAAAATAAGGTGGAGAATTCAAACTGAGAATTGGTTTTGTGACATGATTTGAAGAAACACTTGATTTCCTGGTAGCAGAACAGGACTGATTCCACTAAAGTCTCAAATAATACCTTTGTGTGTTAGGACAATTTGGTGATGCCTTCTAACAAGCAGCTGTTCCAAATATTGTCTGCAAAAGTCAGGATGTCAGATGTTGCTGGAGACTTAATACCTTTAAAATAGCAAAAGTTCATGTGATGTGGCCTAGCAGGGCTTTGTAAAATTACTGCTCAGTAGAGTAAATCCAGAAGGGATTCTTGCTCTAAACATACTATGGCACTATGCATTTCTGTGCCATTATGCATATGAAGAGCATGGGTTGAAAATATTAATTAAAAAAATCTCCATCAAGGTGACTTGATCTAAGCTGGGTGTGTGTCAAGGAAATAAACTCAATTGCTTTCAGTTATAACAAGCATCACCACCCAGTAATATCCAGATTTAAATAAAACATGGCATAGATACCCTTTACAGCACAGCTTTTTATTTTTTATGGATTGTGAATCCAGCCCTTTATATCCTGCAGCAGCTGTCAAATGTGTTAACGTAGTTTTCTTATTGGTATCTAGCACCACACTCTGTCTCATACTCCCCAAAATTATTGCATAAGGAATACGGAATATTCCAGCCCTTTAATGTTTAACTTTAAAAGGAATCATTGGTGCATCTCTGGATAGAAGTCCGTGATTCCAATCTTTTTTTCCTTTTCGGGTGTATCTGACACAAGCAGCACAGCTGAAGTCAGATCTTCCAAGCCAAGCAAGCTATCAGGAGGAAGGCTTCTCTCTGCTCTTGGAACTGATCAGGATGGAGTTTCCCATGACCTTCAGAAAGTTTTAGGGATCAGGACTTTTTCATTTTATCTACAAGTGTGCAGACTTCTAACCTTCACCTTCCAGAAACTTTTAACTACAGCCCTCAATATACTACAGTGCTGGGAAACTTGGCCACACAGACAAAAATCTCATTCTAGACTTTTTTTAAGTGTGTCTGCCAGGCTCAATAAAAAAAAGGTGTGATTTTTAGAAAATCCCTTCCAGACTGCTCAAACTAAGCCCCTCAAAATCAACAGCTTTTTCAGAAATGTAGGCCTTTGGATAAAATGTTTGGGCTTTGATTATTTGATGTTGTTTTGGGTTTTTTTAATACGCTTTTATGTAACAGGATATTCAGATACAGGAAGTCTCCCAGCTTCCTTCTTCAGCTGAACACTTTATGAACAGTGAAAATGGTATCAGAGCTATTGACTGATCTCCCGCGTTATGTTCTATCAGTTTTTGTATTCTCAGCAAGATAAATCTGGATTTTTGATTTAGTTATAAAGATGTGCTTGAAGGTGTCTTCGTCTTCCAAGTAAAGTAACTTGCTTAAACCTTGAAATCACTTAGGCTGTTTTATTACCTTCTTGGCTATTTGTCTGTTTGGGGTTTTTTAATAGTTGCATGTAGTCGTCATTTTTTCATTAGAGCAATAGTATCTTACTCTAGCTGAAAGTATTGCCTAATGTTCCTAGTTGTTTTTCTGCAGGAGGATTTTAGAGGCTTGCAGAGAACTGTCTTTTTGTTCAAAGCACCCCTTCAGAATGAGCAGTAAACATTGCATCATATCACTGGTGCTTTATGGAGACATTGTTTGCATATAGGGAATAAGAAGTAAAGACAAAGAACAGCTATAAGTACTTTTTCCAATTCTTTTTAAATTGAAATAATTGAACTTGGAATTTCTAGTAGCTAATTTGAAACTATTTGTTTGCATGATGCCTAGCTTGCTGAGCTAGTTCTGGGAGTGCATGTCTGCTGGTAAGATTCATAATTTGGATATATTTTCAAATAGCCTCATGTTCCTTGAAATCAGGGAAAGTAGTCCTGGCTTAATGTGGAGTGACTTGCAGAACCTATGAGACCTCCATTAGCAGTGCTCTTGAATTTTTTTTTCCATGCAGGGAAATCACTTTCAATTATTCAATGCATGCCATTCTCTGACTTTGTTTTTACCATTTATGGTTCAAATGTGATGATGATGATGATGGTAGAATAGAAGCATGTGAACAGAAGTAACATGTTTAATTATCTATCTTGTCTAGAGATGAACACCTGACCTGGCCTGAAATGAAAATCCAGATTGCATGTGGTTTTAAAAATACAACGTGGCACAAGTAGAATTTGGATAGTAGCTTAGATGGTACAGTGTGTGGTAGCAAGCTAAATGATTGCAGAAGATCTAGGTCACTCCCTAAGACATTGCTATCTCAAGATTGTATACCTGAATGTAAGGCTAGAAGCTGCTGCTATTCCAGCCCTGGGAAGACTGGATGATGAAAAAGCCAATCGGTGAAAAAAGTAACTTTAAATATGAACCAGTATCCCCAAAACTAGCGAGTGAGCTACGGAAATGGCTACTAACTATTCAACCTAGTCCAATAAGATTGTCTTAAACAGTAATGGTCAGTAAAAAGCAGGTGGACAGTACAGCAAGAAAAATCTGACGCCTCTAATCAGTAAGTAGTTGTTAAAGATCCTTAGAAGGTATAATGCTGAAAGACATGTCACAGAGTTATTGTTAGAAGAGTGATTTTTACTTAAATTCATCAAACTGCCCTGGGGCACTACTATATGCCCTCCTCCAAAATAGCGTTGTACAGAGTTGGATTCTATTTTCAGTTCAATGGGTATGCCAGAACGTTACCTTCTAAAAAGTCTTTGAATGCCAGCTTAATAAAGGGTGTGGAGGGGGTCTTCCATTCCTGCAGTTGCAATTTGAAACTACTTTACCATTTTTGCAATTGTAAATACTGATGTTAGGCACACTCCAGGCCTACATGTACATCAGAGCATTCACAAGAAACCAGAGTTCCTCTCCAGAGGCATGAAGAACTCTATTTGCAAGGATTGGAATGACTCAGGGGTCTTTAAAAGTGTCACTGGGTTCAGTTTAAAGCAGTCTTTTTCATCTACTAACCTTATGTAGTAAGCATCCACACAGGAAAGGAGCCGAATTCATTCACTAAATGTTAATACACGAAAGAAATGAGAAAAATTGACCCTACCCTTGAAAGATCATTACAGAAAGTTAAATCACACTTTGTATGACTTCTGGACGTGCTAGAAATGAAGCTGTCATCAAGTGACTTAAACTAAGAAAGTACTAGAAGACTTCCTGGCTCTCCTGAGATTTCAAATATTACTTGAGAATATTGGCTTTCTGTTATTGACTCTGTTCTAGACTGGGCAGTGTTCATATATCTCAGCCAAATACCCTGGTGCCCAAAGCCCTAAATGCGTGAGGATATTCCCTCTGTTTCTGAATTAATTTTGCAATAGACCTAAGTGTTTGGTATCCAGCTCATGCACATGATTTAATGAGCTCTTTGCAACCTACCAATAAGCAAATGTAGTTAGATCAGTTCTTTTGCTTCCCCACTTAAATGTTATGGAACACTGGGGAAAGAAATGGAGCATTTATGACAAAATTTTCAATCTGTTTACATTTTTGGATGAATGTTAGTTGGATGCAGAAGCCTGGAAACACTGGGTATTATTTGGCATTTATAAAGTATATACCGTTCCAAAGGATTCCCAAGCATGTCATAAAACTAAATGGGATTTTCAAGAGGAAGTTTTAGATAAGAATAAAATCTGCTAGGGAGGGAAGAAGTCAGATGAAAAAAATCTATTGTCCTATTCTTCAAAATATTTGCAGAGGGTAGTTGTCTTATTTTCTCCTACACTGGTAAAGGTATTTGCCACTCTTGTTTTGCAGTTTCCATCAGAAGACTTTAAAACAGTCCTAGGAAGTGAGTGTCACTGCCCTATTCTTGTAGAAAAGGAAACTGAGGCAGAAGGACATAGAGTGACTTTTACCAAGGTCACACTGGAAATTGCTATAGAAGCAGAAGGGATATTCTGATTTTCCCAGGCCCGGATCAGACTTTCACCTACTATGGGTCTGGTCTTTAGATAATGGAGGCCAGATTTAAATTGATATAAATCTCTGTATTTGCCTAGGAATTGATGGAGATAGTGCACTTCAAAGCACCTGAGTGTCTGACCACAAGTTGTGATATTTTTTTTTTATGTGGAACTGATCACATTTGTTATGCTTCTAGAGCAAAAAGTAGTAGTTAATTGGGAAGAGTGCAGCCATAGCTGGTCTTTGCTACTGTCTCTTCAGAAGGGATTCCCATGTTGAATTGGACACTGCGAGACAGATCAGCTACTCAGCACTTCTTTTTTTACTGAATTCATATATTTTATAAAGTTCAAACCAGTCGCAATGTGAATTTCGAACCAATATCACTTTTCTTTGTGCTGTCATCTCTGTGAAATGTCCATCACACCCTGACCAAAGCCATACCGTGTGCAGAGAAATTTTCAAATACATACCTATGTATGTATATTTGTATTTCTTTTCAAGATATTTCTCTTTTTGAAGAGAGTTTTCCCCTATGGGTATGAAAACCTTTGTAAAAGAACGGAAGGTAAATGTGCTAGTTGAACTATAATGTTTTGTATTCTCTGTTACCCTATTAATCATGGTTGGCTGGATGTTTTCTATAGAATCAGCAGATTTCATTTAAAGTAGAGGCTTGTTAAATACATAATCATGCACTGCACAGAAATAACAAAACTTATAACTAGGACTAAAAGTTATTTCTGACCAAGGAATAAAGACTGAAAAGACATAACTTCCTCCTGTTGCTAATCTATTAAATGCCATCTATTAAATAATGCCAGTACAGGATACATTCTAAATGAATTTTATTGTAAGAGCTATATTTGAATCTTGCGGGTAGTTGCCACATTTAGAGTGCTGTGTGGGGAGAAGGTGTCAGTGGCTGTTTCTTGTGGCCTCTCTAATCCCCAACACAGGGCAAAAGTGACCCGGAAGATTGGCTCCATCGTGGTTGATCATAGGGGAAGAGATAATTATTGAGAAAAAAGCCATAGATCTTTCTTTCATTAGATGTCATAAAAGTATGAGCCAAGCTGTATATATCCGTGCACAGCTCTTGTAATGTGTGATTCCCATTTTCTCTGTGAAAATTGGAAAGGAGGAAAGATGCAACTATTTGCCCAAGTTTACACAGAATATCTGAGTTTAACCAAGGAGTTTCACTGAGATCTCTTCATTCTTGATCTATACCATATCCAATTTCCTACCTTATAGGACTTCAAACTTTAATTTGATAGGACAAGTACTATATATAGTTACTATTTACAGGTAATCAAAAGATAATGCAGGGTATTACATACTGTAGTCCTTCCTCTAAATAGATCTTACTCGCTTTGTGCAGCTCAGGCTGAAAGGTGTGTGTTAGTCAGACACCTTCTCTCCCTGCCTTTCCCCGCTGATCTAACATACTGCTCCAGAGTGAGAAACTCACTGTGTTGTCTCTTTTGGAGTGGAGCAGCTGAACTCATCGTGTTGTGTGTCAGTGGGAAAAGGTATTGCAATAGTATCATTGTATGGAAGTGGTATCCTTCTCTACGAGTGGAAGCTTTTAGAAATTTCAACTATTGTACAGGAAACAAAAGAGATTTTTTCCATAGCTACTTACATTTCATCAAGAAATTGCTCCTGGGAAATACTGGAAATTAGGGGTTTTGTCCTCCCTGTAACCCTAGAATGCTGTACATATGCTGTACTTCTAAGACTAAGCATAAAAAAAAGAGATGCTTTTGTTTACAAATCTCAAGTTTTCTGGGAATACAGCGAGAGAGCATGACTAAAAACAAAACAAGAAGGTTGCAAATGGTTGGGCAGTTTTTCTTGAAAATTGTTTTTCAGCAAGTCAGCATTATTTTTAAGTAATTCTTTTCCATGAAAAGATTTTCACCTGAACCGTGGCCAGTGGGATCTCAGAGGCATCTGCATCTACAGTGACAGGAAAATAAGTTATTCTTGTGGCAAAACATAAAATATGTGGTGAAGTCCAAGACATTATAACAACATAAATATAAAATCTATTACGCAGTGTTTAAATAGATCACTATCACTAGGGACTTAGTACTTTGGGGAAAGATTTGACCCCCTTTTTTCCTGAAGAAGAGTCTTCTCTTACAGGCATGATGCTCCCCTTGAGAATGCTTACACCTTTTGAACGACTGAATATGCTTAGAGATAAAATAATAACCGATTACACACAGTGCATTTTTATTAACACTGCAGTAATGCAGGTCACCTTCAAAAATAGATTCCTTTTAGAAAACAAGGAGAATGGCAGTCAATCTAGGATTGTAGGAAAATAATTATCTTAAATGCTTACTGTTCCTTTTGTTTTTATAAAATAATGTATTAGAATAAGTCTTCTTTTAACGACACTAAAGGGAAGTTGGAGGTTTTCAGATAGGAGGAAAATGTTGGCATGCAATTTTCAGCTAGGATTTGTGAATTATTCGTAGTTCTATGTAATCCTTGATCTCCTTTGTAAAGTACTAGGGCTAATACTGTTAGCCCTATTTCACAGATAATGAGGAAGCAGCATGGGAACTTAATAACTTGCCCAGGAAGTTCAGTCAAATTAATTGATAACATACAATATCAAAACTGAAGTGGATTCAGCCCCTACAAATTCAAGCAGGCAGATTTCCAAAGCCCCATTTAATTCTGATGAGAAACCATATCTATTTGTACAATTGCTGCAAAATGGATTGATGGTTGGTGTGTATTCCACCTCCATTTCTGTCTTCCTGTACTTGTGGTGAACACAAATTCATGGATTTGTTTGTCTTTTTGCTGCTTTTGTTGTTGTTTGGTTGTATTTTGTAATAAGGTTTGTATCTCAGAGAAAAATAGCTGCAGCCAAGTGGGTAATACACAAATATTTGGGGAAATTCTAGGACAGTAATACAGAAATGCATACTTTGACCATTCCCTTTAACATTGTTATCCTGTTGCACAGCTTCTTGGCATGACTGTTTCAGAAATGGCTGTGGAACCAATTAATAATAAATTATTGATATTGGCAGCTGCTGTGCAATTTTTCCCAGCTGTTTCTCACACTTAGACATGCCACATTTCTTGAATTCTGTTCTAATTTACATAAATGGCAGAATTCATCATAAGGACAAACAAGATATTTTTCCACACTCCTTCAGTTTGAATATGGGAAAGTGCCTACTCCCAGGCTCCCTTATTTAAGTGACAAGCTCATGCTCTCCTGCCTACTCAAACATTTCAGTATGTTTCCTCCTACCCCAGGAGAGATCTGGCCACCTTCTTGCATGTCTTACCCCAATGGGACATTACTGACACAAAAAAGTTGAAACAACAGAGCTATGTGTTAAATCTTATTTGGAGAGTGTAAAAACATTTAAATAGCCTTTGAGTTGTGGAAATGGCACCTGACACAGTAACTGGGATCCTTCTTGCATTTGATTTCGAGTCTACTCACACTTTTGGGGGACTTCAGCTCAACTCGCTTGCTCTCATGAGTTTCCAAAGAAATTATACAGGACTCTTGCTTTCACCCACTGCAGTCAGTAGAAGGCAATAAGAGGTTCAGAGTTGACAGTCCATGTGATCATGCGATTCATTAAATTAGCGACTTAGCTGTATTATTAAAGAAAAGCTGCAAAAACTCAGGTCACCAGTTTGGAAGGAAATTTCTGGGTGCAGGTCTGAAATTCACAGTAGAATTGGAAAACAAGCTTCAACAGTATTTTAACTAGTCTTCAGCTGTAGGGCAGTCCTAGTCACAAATGAAAACTTAGAGTTATTCCTCATGACAGAAAACCTGCCGAGCTCAAAGGTAAGTTAAAGTACTGAAGACAAGACCAAGGGAAATCTGAAAGCACTAACAAGAAAGTGCAAACCTTAATTGTGGGGTCTGACTTTTCCTTTGTTTACTGAGCATTGTTATTCCAACTGCAAGGTGTGTGCAAAACTTAAGTTTTAAATCCCATGGTAACTCTCCGTGAAGACACTTGCAAAATCAGTCTTAAGTATTTGAAATTTTTGCAGTCAAACCTGGGGTTTTGTTTTCCTGAGAGGTAATCAAGTCTCATAGTTCAAGCAGGGATTGCTAGAAAACAGTTATTCTCAGTTGCTCTTGCTCTGCCTGAAAAAGCAGCTTATCTTTTTAGTAAAGTTTTGTGTGTAGTCACAGTGTTGATTCCTCATTACAAATGCTGTCAATATTGTGTTAGTGTTTTAGGCTCCTCTTTAAAAATTCAGCCTTAATAAAACACCCTAGTGGATAGCTTGCCACAGATTTAGTAATGGTTTTTCATTGCTGGACGATTTCTTCTAATTATCTTCCTTCTGAAGTGTTAAAGTCAGCTATAATGTTTCTTGTGAAGTTTCAAAATCATGGGATACCGCTAGAGCATCCAACTCACCTTACTGTCTTCTGGTTCTTAGATTACTGTTCAATGCTTTCTTCAGCTGTCACTGTGCAATTACACTGTATATATGCCAGCTGTGCTTCTAGATGCCTCCTAACTAATAGGAATTCAAGACCCGGGATGTGGAAAGCGTGTTGAGAAGGAACAAGAGTAAGCATTGCATAGTGAGTTTTGAAGCCATGGCCATAGCAATCTTCCAGGACACCTCTGGACAAAGGTATGCAGGGATTGCTGATGCATGGGCCAGGTCTCGGTTTGCTTTGCAAACACAGAGCCGGTCACTGAAAACTCTGTTGGCTGGTGTGTTTCCAGATCCTGCCCTGTGTTATCTTCTCCCATTCCTAGCATCAGCAGACTGCATTTGTCCTCTTAAATAGTTCTTTTCCTCTTAAATAGTTCTTTTCCTCTTAAATAGTTCTTTACATTAGCATTAAGTTCCCCCAAGGAAGGGTATGGAGAGAAGGGGTAGTCGAACACACCTCCAGGCAGAATCTTCCATTGCTGTAGGTAAATGACCAACAAGGACTAGGAGTGAATGGTGAGCAAAGAGAAAAGCTCCCACTCTACAGGGGCAAGCCTTCTGTGTACTGCTTCTTGGGGGAAAGGGCAAAGAAGCAGAGATCCTACAACCTTCAGTTTCCAGATGAAGAGTTGAACTCTTATGATACCACTGTGTCAGCTTGAAGGTGACCTACAGGGGTGGCCTATACACAGAGACTTCAGGATGCATTAACCTAACCTGCATCATATCCTCAGACTCTTGGCTCAGTGCTAGCGGACAGCTGATGACTCATTCAATAGCACAGATGCTGATTTTATTTTTTTAAAAAAAAAATTTAATCCTGTCACTTTTAAAAATATCCAAATCTGACAGAATAATGAAGATGAAAGGCCTGCTGGAGCCAGTCACACTTCCAGGATGCAACTGATCTTCTTTTGACTTAGTGCCATTTTGTTATTCTGCATTGCTAATGGCAAGAAGCATTTGAGTTACAATTTTGCTAGTCTTCTAGTTCCAGGAGTTTTTCCCACTGTTGAATCTGGCCTTTCTCCTTCAGAACAGAACTATTTGTCTCCACTTGCATGTACAGACATTGGAGCCTCCATCTCCAAGATCTGAGCACCAGCTTTGCTCTCCATTGGGGGTTTTTTGGTGTTCTTATTCCCTGGGAAATGGCTGGATCATTTCTTCAACAGTTAGGTTCCTTCTGCAGAAATCGTGTTCAGGACTTGCTCCCCATCAGATAAAAAAACCTTCAGTAACCCATCTTCTTACTTAAAATACACCTCCTTGCCCATTGCCTGTTGATTCTGTTCCCATGGCAAGGGATTCCTTTTGCCCCACTGTATTTTCCCTCTTTTTTTAGCTAGATTTATCTCTGCTGAAAGTGTCTTATTAAATCTAGGATGCTACGTTCTGCTCTCAACAGGGGCCCATCCTGCTGAGCCTGGAGGTTCATGCCGATAAATCTGAACTTTCTGGCTAGCATCTCTAAGCTTGTTGCCACCGGGACTTGGCTCTCTCTTCACCTGACCTTTATGGCTCTGACTGTTCCTTTGAGATTGTACCTCTTCTCCCATGCTCAAAATAAAGTATTTTAATCTCCGTGCAGTATTATTTAAACCTCCAATCCCAAATTGATTTCTTTCTTAACATTGTGGTCGAGTCTTCCCCCTTAAGCTAGCTTTGGAAGGGATCAGTTTCTGTCTTCCTGATTAAAACTGATCCTGACTCTTTCTCTAGTCCTGCTCATCCAAGTCACTGTAATGCCATAAGAAGCAAACTACAGACAATTATGCAGCCAGATGCTGTTTTCTGAGATGCTAATAAAAGAGCACTCCATCAAAGCTATAGTCAAGTCTCTGCTCATGTACTAGTGCTGTTAAATTGGTAAAGCAGGTGCAAGATTCAGAAGAGAGAGACTCTGAAATCTGCTCTCAATATCCCTTCTTTTTGCAAAGTTCTTTGTGTATGTTGACTCATGCAGAAGGTACACGCTTAAAAACATTTTCTCAAGTATCATTTCCAATTTGTGTGTTAAAGGTAACCGGGCTATTTCTGTTTGCAGGACGTCTGTGTAGCCATGGGCAAAGCCAAGTGAGGGTCTGCCATGGTTTAACACCAGCTGGCAACAGTTTAATAATTAAAATAAAATAATATTAATTACAATAATAATAATAATGATGAATGTAAT